>NC_087065.1:51527857-51674708 GCF_963678635.1 Symsagittifera roscoffensis
GCCTAAAGTGCCCGCATTCAGTTTCAAGCGTTAACACTCAATTTCATTACGATTTTAGTACCAGTCTTACTAAATTTGAGAAACAATCTATTTTTATCAATTAATATTCGATTATAATTTCTCTTTTCAAATCAAATTATTCTTTATTATAATCCATTAATTCGGTTATAAGCGATTTTTTATTCGTTTATTTTTCGATACAATTATAATCAATTATAAAATATTATAATCCATGATTTTTTTATTCAAAATTTTAGTTCATTAGTTTTGCACAAAAATCCATTATAATTGATAATAATTGATCATAATCCCTATTGTTTGTCCATTTTGTTTTCAAAGGTGCATCTAGATTGCTTATATTTTATGCTTTTTGTAGACGTTGGTTCATATGAAAAATGAGAAAAAGATTTTTGAAATTTTCCAATCAATTCAAATATTATAAGGTTTTTTTTTTCATTTCTTCCCCAATTTCTAATTTGTGATGCAAATTTTAAGCTTTTTCAACCAACAAAACATCAGCAAACTGATTTAGTTTCATGATTGTTTCGATTGTTTCGGAAGATTTATTTTTCTTCAATCGCGGGAACCTTGCCACTAATATGAAAGAATCTCGTTGAAACTTTTATTTCGTGGTAAAACTTTGCGCTCAGATGAACCAAAGTTTTAAAGAGATATCTTTTAGAGATTTTCCTATTGACCTAAAAAAAATAACCCATAAGATATAATTCAAACATAGTTTTGAATTGACAACGTTTTGGCAAAGTAAAAGATTATAATTGATTATAAATGAATATAAATGATTTTAAGAGTTTTTTGTGAGAACTATAATGACTTATAATCGATTGAAAAATTTTATAAGCTCTTGGAAAAAATCACATTATAATCAATTATAAATCCTTTAAAAGCCTAATTTTTGTAATTATAATTGTCAAAAGATCATCATAATAATCCGTTATAATCGATTTTTTACGCCTAGACTTGGGTGCGGGTCGGAACGTCAACTCACGAAAGGATATCCACAAATGGAATTATCCTCGACTAGATCCACAAATGGAATTATCCACAAACTAGGAGCTGAAATTAGAAGTGGCGAACGTTGTTTCACTGAAAGTCATGAAAATCAAAACAAGTGGTTAGTTTTCATGAAAAAATGCATATTGCTGAGCTCAGTATCCTGATAGTTTCCAGTACAAGTTGAAATTAAAATTTCGTAGTTATAGTTTAATGTCATTCTAGAGTAGCAACAAACTAAAATTTATTTTACACTTAATATCCCATAAAAATCTCCTTCTCAAAAAATCATCAGTAATCCAATCAATGATTATGAACAACCTATACAGTTCATCGGAGCATGAATTTGAAAAATCTGGGACAGCAATTGCGAATTACTATGCGACATGTTTTGCGTGAATCAAAAATCTATACTCATCATACAAAGCTATCTTTTAAAAACAAGGATTGAATATTTATGAAATATCCATTATTTTCCGAAACATTTTGTTTTTCTAAATTTTGTCTCATATAAAAAATGAAAACTATAGTCTTGTCAAAACTTTAGTTATTTTTCATAACAATTTTTCTAAAATTTTCTTGAAGAAGCGAGAAAAGCAGCTAATCTGATTGAAATTTGCGGGTACAGTTTGGAGAAAAATGTGGTTGATTTGAACGCTGCTAGATGTGGTAGATTTAATACTCCTCAAAATCACCTTGTATCCTTTTTGAAAATCTGAACGAAAATTTTTTTTTTCGTTTTTTTTAAATTAAAACCATATAAATTATTTCAAAGAAGAGCAGGATTTTCTTTTATTGTTCCAACTTTAAAAAAAAATGATGAATATATATGCTTAAGGTGGTTTTTTTTATTCAGACCATCTTCACAAAACTTTTTGTGCCCCGGGAGATCGATCCCGGGCTCTGCATTGCCCCGCATCGGGTTTAAGCATCGTCGTATTATCCTGACTCGATTCTGTCGCTTAACAATTTACACGTGTGCCGAATTGTCTCGCACCACAAAATCAATCCAAACTGAATTAAGGCAGCTAATTGGTTTTATTAATTCCATAAACGACCCAAATTTTAACACTTAAATTTTAATATGATCAGCCTAAAATTCACAGTTTTGCCAGTACTGAACTTGTCAATTTCTTTTGGAGTATGGCAGTTGGAGATTGGCACTTGGAGTATTTAGGGCTTTGGCTTCATACGAACAGTCTTGTTCACTTTACAGCAAATTATCTAGCCTTCTAAGATTATTTATATCAGAAACTTCACATCTGATTTAAAATCCGAAAGTGACTTAACTGAAACCATTAAACTATAAAATTTATATCTGAAATAATTGATCTAAAATATTTCCCTCTAAGTAAGTTCCGTATAATGAAGTTTTTTTCTGAATAACCGTTATTGTTAGTTTTCAGCGTGTTCTTGAAATCATTCAAAAGTTTGTAAGCCGATAATTCTAATTTGAATATCAATACAGACAACTTTTTTGTTACCACTCATTTTTGGTTTTGATTCACGACATACACAGAAGGACTCGTCTTGTCGTGAATCAGAAGGAACGGATGACTTGTCTTCAGCTATTAGTTCTTAGCGTCCTCATATTTTTGGTGAAAAAGTAACATATCTTAGTTAGCTTCTCAGCAACCCATATGTATTTTCCAAATAACTTAACTTTTTCAGCGATATCATTCTAAATCATTAGCATTATTTAATAAAAAAACACACATAGTTTTGCAATTGAAGACTGAAAGTTATTTTAGCTGGAAAAATTTCATTGCACCTAGTGATCAATTTTTCAAGTTACAGTTTTGAACATCATTGAACATAGGTCGCAAATGAATAACACGAATAGACATTAATTTTCAAAATAAAAATTATTAAAAATAGCAAAAATTGGCTTTTCCAAGTAAAAACAAGAATTAATATTATTGATTTTTTTCCAATTTGTTGAGAGGAGGATCCAAAATTTTTGTTTTTGTATAAAATAATTAGGATTCTTCTTCAAAACGACAACTGAGGAAAAAAATTTCAGACGTATAATCGCGATGCCGAATAGTTTTTTAAATATAGTTGTAATAAAAATAGACTCGAGCTGTTTAAAATAGAGCAAATCAAAAGACAAGAGAATTATAACGCAGTAAAAAAAAGCTTACGTATAAATTCTATTTCTGATTTTATTTTTCCAGGTAACGAAATGCTGTTTTGAGCATAAAATGCTGCAATTATTAAACAAAAACTGCAAAAAGTGAATACTTTCAACTGGTTTTTCTTCTTTTGTCTTCAAATAAAAAACTTATGGAAAATGGTCTGTTGATTTGAATTTGTAAAGCAGCAGGCTCCTCTGAATTTTCATAAGATTAATTTACCGTCATGTTAGTTTGAAAAAATTCTGCTTAGGCAATTTTTTTCTCATTGAATATCTAAAAAATGAATTTATTTAAGGCGCTAAGCATAGTGGTTGGTAAATCGTTCACTTTGTCATCGTCAGGTCGTATAATGGATCCCCTGACAGAGCAATGATAGTGTAGGAGGACGAGCTCTCATTTGATCTCCAGCTTAAAGTTACCACAGCCTGACAGCTTTTGATTGCTTTAGTTGTACCACGTGAAGGTTCTAGACGCAAAAAACGACCTTGGGTCGCAAACAAAATAGCATCGCTCAACAAAATAGCTGTCTGTATTGTGGGGAAATAAGACAAATGGACTATGCGTAGATAGGCAGCAAAGCTTTTCATTGATCCACTGCGAATAGCAAAAACGACAATTAGAACTCAATTAACAATTAGAAGCAAAATTTATAATGCGAAATCCCAAATCGGTCTTTACAACCAGAGCCTAATTTTTGAATGGCTCTGTTTTCCTAAAATATGTTTTTCTGATCAGAAAGTTATCTTAACATAGACTTATTCATACAGAATTGGAATTAAATTTTTAGAATTGGTTACTTTTCCTTTTAAAGAATTTTTTTGTCAATAAATTCTTTTATTCGATTACCAACGTTATCAAAAAATACGCCGCATACAAGCTTAGAATATGTGTTTTTCAAGCTATGAAAAAAACTTCAGTCAAAAATTGTATTTTTAAAATCTGAAATGAACCACTTGAGTCACATTTCTATGCAGCACAATATCCTACAGTTAAAAAAATATTGGATTTTGGTGGTATGAAAATTTACATAACCAAAATATTGATCAGTTTTTTTTCAAGTTTCTCAAAAAAATTTTGCTTGTCCATCTGCTGAGACAATTCCTTTATATATTTTCAAAATATATATTTTACCCTAATTAGTTGAAAACTCAACGTCTCATATAGCTTTGTTTTGTACCATTACTTTTAATGTTTAATTTTTAATTGTAAAGGGAAAAAAACTGGAAAAGTCGGAAAAAAATGTAACACTATAATACAACAATAGTACGCAAACACACCCAGATCTTTTATGGCTCAAACCAGAGACTAACTGGCGCAAAAAAAAACCAAATAACACAAAAATTGCACTCAATTCCATTCTTGGAAAATTATGAAAACTTGTACTTAATTACTTAATTTGAGGCGTAATAGACCATCACTATCGGCAATACTTCAAATTGCTAGGAAATTGCGCAAATGTTTCAAAAGTTTCAATTTTACACTAGAGGCGCTTTTGTTGTTGTGTTGGCAAAGTAAATGTTATAGGCACACCAGCTGGAATAATTTTTCTGACTTTTGAAGAAAATACACTGGGGGGGGGGGGGGGTTCAACGAAAATTTTTACCATCGAAGATACACTGTTTTCCGTAGCTAAAACTTGAGTTTTTTTGTAACTGAGATTGTTTTTATTTCAATTGTTTTGTTTGAAAATTGTTAAGTTGGCCAGTATGGGATAACCAACACACAATCATCACACTAGATATCTGCAATAAGATGTGTTGATAGATCGCAAGACTTATAAAGTATTCACATGTTATAGAGGAGCTTTAATTGTCGAAAAACTAATACTTTTCCCTGGGAAGAAATTAATATATACAACGTTCTTATTATATGCAAGAATCAGGTTTGCAAAAACTCATAATCGTTTACGAATCTTACAAAGATCTTCGAATTCTCGTGAACTGCAGTTCAGATTGCAAAATATGGCAGAGTTTTTTTAAGGATTCTTTCAAGCTCTTACATTCCCTTAAGTGTTTCGTTGTAACTTATGTATGCTTTCTTTGATAGAATTTCTCGTTATAAAAATTAGCTTGTTCTTTAAAAACACGCTCCATGGAATCTCAATAACTGGACGTTTTTTTTCAGACAAATTTGGTGATACAATTAATAAATTTTGACTGAATGATTTTTTTTCAACCTTGATAAGAACAAACCCCTTCCCCTGAGTCCATTCAGTCTTTGAGGTATTTGAAAAAACTCATTCAGAAATTGAACAAATATAGCTAAAACATGCATAGAACGTCACTTGAAGAACATCTGGCGGCTCTTGATCCGCTTTTTTTTTCGTTTTGTTTCGTAACTTCAACGTTCAAAATATTATATAATAAGAAAATAACAACAGACTTTCAATCTCAGAAAATTTTTGGGTTTAGCATATGGAGTTTAGCATATAAAATTTAGCATGAAGTTTAGCAAAACAACGTCATTTGGACTGGATCTTTTGGACTGTAAGAAAATAGAAACGGTACAAAAAGCAAAAATTTATTATTAACTTCGATCGTCATCGAGTAATGACGTTTTTATTTTTGCTGAATTCTCAATTTCCGGTTTTTAACTTTATTCATTTGACCGAGCTGGCCAGGGCTGTATAAAATAGCATTGGTTTTGCTAGCAATGATTACTTTTTATCGCGTGCTTTTTGTTACTAAATTTGCGATTCTGGAAAAACAATAATATCGTGGTTCTGGAAGAACTGGATGGACGTTTTGAAATGGCCAATTAGCTGCAGATAGATTACTATTTATTCATTTTCACAATTTTTTAAAGCAAAAAACTGATAAAAGATATGTCAATTCTTTTGTTGAGCTTATTTATATTTAAATTTTTTCTGTGAAATAACAAGATCGATAGCCGAAATCTTGTAGATGATATTAGTATCATGATATTTGATTGGCAAATATGTGTTGAACATTTTTTTGAAAATTTTAAATTTTCAAACAGTTTTAACTTTATGCTAATGTTACTATCCTCGAGCAGGTCATTCAAATACCCAAAAAACGTAATTTGCAAACTACGTTATTTTGGTTCTACATGGCTATCAAAATGAGAAAAACAATGACATGATGTAAGTTTTTTTGTTACTTTTACATCGGTTAAAACCAATGCTTTCTGTCGCTGGTGGCTCTGGAAATATTCTTTGAGTATTGGTCGGCCAAAAGTGGACATCATTAAAAAGTTCCTAAAGGAGAACCTAGGAAACATTTTTAAACAGAATCGAAATGTAATTTGCCATCATTTTTTTATATTTCAAGAAGGATTATAAAATCATCAAGAGCAAAATTTAAAATAATCTCGAATACATTTTTTCTTTCCTGTGATGAAAAGAAGCTTTTTCAATTCGAAAAAAAAACGCCAAAAAGGGAGCGATTATTTTAAATATGTCCCTCTTTTTTTCTGTTTTGCTGGGCGTACTTTTGTGTTTGTTTCTGACTGGTGAGTACAACAAAGTATTCGCGGCTGAAATGATCTGTTCGGCCGATTGGGAGTGTTCACTGGAATCTGCCTTCGATCGCTCAGTGGGAGAAGACTGCCTCAATGGAATGTGTGAACACGGCTGCTACCAGTGATGTTTTATCTTTTAATTGCTACTTGTTTATGTTAATTGTGAAATTTTCCTAGCTTCAAATTGTTTTTTTTTTGATAAATGATTCATTAATTTATATTAAATGACAGAGGCGTTTTTAGGAACATTTCGGAACATTATTGCGAGTTGTCGAATTACGCTAGAATGGAGGCAAAAAACCAGTGCCCCTCGTAAGTTTTAATTAATATGTCTCCGTATCAATTGTCTCAACTTATGGGCTGGAATGTCTCCAAATCAAAGTAACTAAAGAATCTCCAACAAAATTTCCATCTGAGAGACTCATTTTAAAAAAAAGAATAGCTAATTGCTGTGCAAGTAGCCCTGAATGCTCAAACCTAAAAGATTTTAGTTATGAAGTTCGAAAATCAAAGACAAAGACAAAAATAATGATAAACTTTGACAAGGTGTTCAACAAAAAACAATTTTCTCTGCTCTTCGTTCATTGGTTTTTAAACGTTATTATTTAATCTAAAAATTGTCGATTGGGGTTAATTGCTATTGTCTTTTTTTAAGGTCCTCAACAAAAACGAAACACTTTTGAATTGTTGTCATTTTCAGCATAAAAAGTAGTTTCATGAAAACTTACTCTTGCTCTCGTATCATTATTTTACTTTTCGGGATATACATTTTAGCAGCAGTTTTAATTATTCTGTATTATGTAATTGATATACATTTAATAGTTTGCTGTTTTTGCACTTTCAATTTCAAATTGGTTTGATATCAAACTTGGTTTTCTCCTAATTTGAAATTTTTTTATCGTGCAAAATTTTATCTAAGGTGGTAATTATAAGATTACTGTTTCCCCCACAGTTAAATTTTTAAGTTTTTTATAACTTTTAGTTATCATTGTGGAATTTGTAATTGAAATTAAAACGGTTTTGATTGTTCTAAAAATATTCCGTTTTTTTTCTGATCAATGCTTTTTCATTTCCTTTTTCTGTTTTTTTTTAAATAAAACACTATGATGATCAGTAGCACTAGACTAGTTCGAATGACCTCAACTACACAATTAAAATTAGCAAAGATTTATTCAATTGTAGTCTTTAGGTTTCATGATTTTTTGTGAAAGCAGTGCTTACTGATTTAATGTTTATGTTCAGCAATTTTAACTGTTCGATCACTTCTTTTCCTTGTGCTGTGATACCGTTGATATCAATATTGTAGTCGTCGCATAGTAGGTGTTTTTTTAGTCAGTTGCTTTAAAACCAAACAGATGAGCCCTCAGTGTGTCAAACGAGTCCTCAAATATAGTTTTTGGTGACTTGTGGTTGCTCTCTTTACTGGCTTGAAATTAGACAAAAAGTCAAAACTTTCCAGCCGGTTTTTCTCAAAACTAAGGAAAAATTTTCAAAATTTTCAAAAGTGGTTCGAGTCACAACTGAAAGAGTTTCATTATGACATGTCACTCTTCCTAGTCTAATGATTATTTTGGTACCTATTTTGCGTGGAAAGTTGTGCAATTTGCAATCAAACTTGCCTTGTTCCGATCATTGAAAACGGGGAGGAACTTTGTAGTCGGGTCTTTGAGTTTTTTGTTTTCAACGCTAAATAGGTACCAAAAATAATCATCGGACTGGGCTGAGTGATTTATCATAATGAAACTCTATTAGTCGTGGACATTTTTAAAATTTGAGAAAAACTGGCTTGAATTTTTTGACTTTTTGTCTAATTTCGAGCTAGTGAAGCGAGCAACCACGGTAATTTATGTTTAATTTAGGCTGTTTAAAAAAATTTTCTAATGCGTAGTTTCAATTGTTCTCGAGTAAATTAGTTTGGGCTATTTTTAATGCCATTTCGAAATCAAAAACTTCAAAAATTCAAGTTGTTTGTCTCTATTACTATGATTGTCGAAAAAGATTAAATGACGCAGAACAAACTACACAAACATTTTTTCTTGTAGGTTTTTAAAGACTATGGTAAGAACATTGTGCGCTCCATATTTAAAATTTCGTTTTAACTGAACTAACTTGTAAAATTAGTATTTGGATTTCGGCAGTTAAAGTTTTGTTCATAATTATTTTTCTTCCATTGTTAAACTGGATCGCTTTCCTCTACTTTTGTTGAGCAAACAAAATTGGTTTTTGGTTCAATCTTTCAAAGAACACATTAATTTCGTCGTAATTGGCTCCAGTGATTAAAACTTTGAAGAAAAATGAGGTCAGTCAACTCTGAACGCATTCCCAACAGAAAAAACCAAGGTTCTGTTGTGATAGAGATAAATTTTGCTTTTGTTCCGGTTGAATCAAATAAGTTCTAAAAACCATTAGAGCATCTGAAATTTCCAATTTTTGAAGACAAAGTTTAAATTACTACTGAAAAAACTAATGCGCAGTCATTTGACAATAGCATCATGAGCACATTTGTACTGAAAAAAAAACTTTCTTTTCCCAGTCTTGGCAGAAGATATTTCCCAATCTTGGCAGAATGTACAATAAGCAGACACTGTTCAATCAGCGGAAAATTGCATCGATAACAGGTTAAATTATGATATTTATGTTTTGTAATAGAACTGGTTTGTATAGTTTTCATTGTGGTCAATTCGAGGAGAGTCGCTTCGCAAACAAGCAGACTCATTTTTCTAGGACTACTTCGAACACTAGCTTCAATCAGCGGATAGTCACATTCAAATTCAAATTCGTGCAAAGTGCAATAAAATTTTATACTTATTATTTTTTGTCGTAGTTTTTTTCTCAATGGTCAACTTGATTGTAAATTTTTTTTCGTAATTTAGTGAAATAATGGCAACTGTGTTGAGTAGAATTGATGTTAATGATTCACTTAGAAAAAAGCTATCATCAGCGGAAGTTTGCATCAAAAGATACTTTTACTAGTAAATTTTGTTTTATTATTTTTCAGTTTTGGCTGTGTTTTACTATCTGCGCCCGCAAAAACTTTATAATTGATAGGAAACCGGAAAAAATTTAGGGCATCAAACCTCTCGCAGCAATTCGTGGTTGCCTTGTTTTTTATACTTTGGAGCTACCGAGAAAATTGAAAAAAGCTTAACAAACTTTGATAAGGAATGCTCTAAAACTGTTTCACATAAAAGTTAATTTGCATGATAACTTTTTAACATAAAATTACCAGTTGATAATTTGTTCTGTTAAACTGCTATTGAGTATCATAAATTTTTATGAAAGCAAAACAAGAACATTTTTGACAACTTAACTAAGCAATTAAAATATATTTGAGTTCACATTTTTTCAAGCATCCCTGAAAAAAAATACTCATCGCATTAATATACGCTATTTTTGGTTAATGTGCTCATAGCACTCAGTTTAATTTGCAGTAATTTTTTTTCATTTCTGATGATATTTTTGGGAAATACTTCTCAGTAGCAATATTTTCCTTTCTTGCTGACAATTTTCTCTTAAATGGATTAGGCTTAGCAGTACTTCCCATTGCCTTATTATTGTCATTTTCAGTATTTCCATGTTGATTTCGATACACCGGATTACCAAGTTTGTGAATAACATTACGATTTTTCATGGATATGAGGATTTTTTCGATTTTCTTTTAAATCCATACAAAGTACTAAAAAGTACAATTTCGAGTAGAGGTTACTAGTTGTTGCCCTTCTGCATAGCGTTTTAAGAAATTTTTGAGCTAAGGCAGACGTACACTTAAAAATAACTTTATCTCCATTGAGTGGATTCTTCAACCGCTTTTCATTAGGTTGCTTACGAGCTGTAAAAACAGCATCCTCATCACTAAAATACGCAAATTTAATGATGACAGCCAAGCTTCATCTTAGTGATAGTATAGGATGTGCGTTTCTTTTCTATTTTCTTTGTGTGCAAAACCTCATAAGTTTCTTCAGAAAAATTGATGTTTTTGAACAAGTTGTTTCATCTCTTGCATCAAATCAAACGGGTCATTACTTACTAATACGGAGTCCTTGCTCTAGTACTTCTTCTGTTCCGGGTTTCTTTTTTGAAGAATTAAAATTGAAGAAAATATTTATACAGTTTGCATTTTTCATTCTCACACTTTTGTTGCCTGTTTCACATCTCACTCAAAATAGCCCTCGTTTTGCCATCTTCCACCTCTACAATCAGACCCGCCATTACTTTATTCACTTTCTTTTACTTTTGGTCTTTGAACGTAGTGGTCATTACAAAAACTTTAATAACATTGAACTAGTAAAAAAACAAAAAATTATAACACAAAATCTTTTTTCAGCAATTTTTGTGTAATTTAAACGCACAGCGAAAGAGGTTTTGCAGTCAAGGTTAAAGCGGTCGTTCTGCAGGCAACCTTTTTTGTGGCTTTAAATGACTTGATGGCAGCGATAAGAAAAGTACTTCTAATATTAGAAGACTAATTGACTTCAACATAATTTTATACATCCAAAAATGAGACTCACACAGACTAAAACCGATTGCAAGGTAACTAGCAAAAATGTTCCGACCAAAATGAAAAGAAAATATATTAATATTAAAAAAAAAAATTCTTTTGTTTGAGTTTCTGTCGTTTATTGTGCGTGGTGTGATGAGAAAACTATTTGAAAACTTAGGCAAAAACAAGCTGTTGTCTTCAAAAAGTGTTTATTTCTCAAATATGAGAAAAAAACACCCAGCATTTTTTTCTAATTTTTTTCATTGCTAAGGAAGTTCTAAATGCTGACCTGGAGTAAAGTTAAGTTTTTCATGTCCTAAAATAAAAAAATTCCTCGAAAACAAAACTGTGATCAACATTTCTGCGTGTGTTTTGTCACTGAAAATTGCTATCCTTTTTTTCTGATGTTGACTAGTTATTATTATTACTGTCTAGGGATGACGGCAAGTGTGACCATGATTGGGAGTGTACGCTGTAACACTCATGGTTGGATTCTTCAGTGGGCAAAAGGTGTTGCGACGACGGCAAATGTCGAGACGCATGTCCATGGTGAATACATGATAACAAACAGATTACTAACTAAACAAGACTGCTCCTATCAGGGCGAAGCCCTGAATGTTGCGATTATCTTTTCAGGTCGATGGATTAATGTTCACGATAGAAGAGATGGGAGGTTCGCCCGCCTTCAAGGATTTGACCCACTACCGACCCAAAAGGTCCTCCCTTTGGTGCTATTTTACGATATCCAACTGTGGCTGACCGACACTAAATTTTTTCTAAAGGTGTCTTAAGAGCCAATAAATACTAATTTTGAAAGCTAGCGCCCCAAAAAATTTCCACAATTTCCCAATGCCCAAAATCTCCCAAAAAGTGCTTAAAACACCTTTTTTAAAAAGAATGTGAAGATTTTTTCAATAGAATGTAAAACTTGCATCGGAAGAAATTTAACCGAGCTGTAACAAAGCGGAAAATACCACAGCAGGAAAAACCGAAAGGGATAAAAATAACAAGACGTAAGACTTATAAATTGTTACAAATCCTCTTCACTCTCAAAACACACACACACAAAAATTAATTTTCTCGTCAATGAAACAAATTGAGGCCACTAAGCCGATATAACTAACGCCGAAACCTATTGCGCCAAAAAAATGGAAAACTAAAAAACCAACAAAAAAACTAAACGAAAACTTAAGACTGATAAAAATTATTCTTCGCTTGTCAAAAGACGCAAAACGAGGCCCTTTAGCCGGTATAAAACAAGATACAAATTTGTAAAGCCGAAAAAATGCAGCCAAGATAAATTAATTTGAATTATATTTTCTATTAAAATTTTAACATGTGAAATTCAGTGAGCGTAAAAGTATCTCCTGAAATGTTACAAAATAAGGTCACTAAACCGATAAAAATATAACCTGAAATCAATTGGGCAGACATTAAAGCTTTAGCGAAAAAAAAACAAAAGAATATACGAAGTCAAGAAGTTACAAACAGCAGAAGTAAATCAAAACACTAAAAACAACTACAATATAAAATGCGTAACAAATATATGATCTAGCAAAAACAATAAAACAAATACACGATCTGGCAATTAAACCAAAAAGTCATAGGCAGACAAATAATACGCCGACATTTTTATGAAATGAAACAAAACGTGGTAATGCAAAGATGAAAACGTCACAAGCAGCAAAACATCTCAATTTAGCTTTCATTTTTTGACAAATTGACAACTTTCTCATCCTGCTCAAATAAAATACAGTTGACATAACAAGCGGACAAAAAGCTACTCTGCCGGAAGTTTGCTGATGCTTTTATTTCATACATTACTGCCTTCTCATTTTAAATCAAACTGAAACAAATAGTTTGCATTCCAACTTTTTAAGGCTTTTCATCAGTCGACTTTAGTTTCAGGGCTAGCAATTTTTGATTTCGTTAACGTTTCAAGATCAGTTACTTTGGCGGTGATCTGGATTCCATAGACAATTTCATATTAATACTTTTATAATGTGTATTGAATACTAAAATGCTTTAATGTCAAATCTATTGGATTTGAAAGGTGCATGAGTGAAAAGTAACCGTTAAAAACAACTTTTAAAACAGCAAAACAATTTTGCCCTTGAAGCAAACGACTACGGATTCCACAGTTTTACAGTAAACTGCACAATTGAGGAGCGCTAGTTTATTCATTTTCAATTAAAAATCGCGGAACGCAGCAAAAATATCGGTTTTCAGTGACAAACTGAAGAACCCAGAGATATAAATAACACATTTTAGGGAAAATACTGCGGAGGCCCAGACAATCGCATTTCTTTTTAGATTCTCTTCACAAAAAAATTGTTGTCACTCTCTGTAGGCATAATTTGTTATTGTTCCGATTTTGGAAAAAGTTGAAGAATATACAAGCTCGGGGTGTTTTTTTTCCAGTTCAAACCGAATTCCAAAAAATGGATCTACGAGGGTCCGCCGGGTTTGAACACCGCCTTTTCAACCTGACGCAAGACAAGCTAGTTGGTCTTATTAATTGCAAACGACACGAAGTATATTATCAGTCTAAAATTCTAGTGGTGTATCACAATTGTACCGCTAGAATTTTAGACTGATAATATACTTTGAGTCGTTTGGAATTAGTAAGACCAACTAGCTTGTCTTGCGTCAGGTTGAAGACAAAATAAATCACCTTGTTTTGCGTCAGGTTGCCTTGCTTCAGGTTGTCCCAAGAAATTAAGTGTAATTAGCTGGACTCAAAATTGTTCGATTTTTTGCTTCAGTGAGGTCAATTAAAGTGCCAAATAAGTTCGCTCAAATGAGGCAAGATAGCTACGTTCGAGAAAAATCTTTCAACTGCTGACCGGTCTCATTGGTTTAGTAAAAGCTGTATCTGCTGAAATATAGTGTAATTTGGGACCCCTCTCTCATACATGGCTTTTAATGGGACCCATCTATTACACATGTACCTTCATTGTTTTTCAATCTTTCCTTGCAAAAACTATTGAAGGCCAGTTGAAGGGCAGTCGGAACAATGCTGGCCCTGTCCTTATACAAGCATTCTTTTTTAATTTTTTTTTAAAGAAAATCACATTTTTATTTTTTTTATTTCTTACTCCGATCATTTTTATTTTGTTTCTGGACTATTTTCACTTCTAACAGCAGCAACGTGCAAAATTTGGTAAGTGAATATCCTTTCGAGACCTGGAAAGCTTTCTCGCGCTCGTATTACTTGAGATTAGTAGTGTTTAATTTGTTTGAAAAACGACTCATTCTTATTTTCGCCAAAATAGGCACATTTTAATTTGTCTCGCGAATTGATTCAAATTAATTTCATCTGATTTTAAAATTTTTTGGCCGTTATTATATTTTCGGTTCTCAGAAGTTTTTTCAAGTGCGCAGAGATGACTTTGCCCTGCAACGGTAAAATTCGAGGATTCTAGAAAAATTATAGGTTCTTTCAATTCTAAAACTTCAGGGTCACTCTGTTTTATTTCGCAAAGTGAAAATCCAAATTTAAATCACTCTAAGACCAAAATATCGATATCAAGGATTCGAAAGGGATTCCAGTGCTTGTTTTGTGTTTTAGGGAGGTTTTTCTCTTCGTCCTGCTTTTCTTCATCTTACCTTGCATCGGATGTGTCACTTGCGTAGGTCTCGTTGTGGTGGTTGCCTACTGCCTGACCAAAAGTATGCTACTGCTACTGCAAACTATCTTTACTAATTCTATCAAACTAATTATCAATCTATCAAACTAATTATCGCAACCAAAACCCCTTCCGCTTCCAAAATACGCTCCAGGAACAATAGCTTAACTCTCGCAACCTAGCCTCCTTCTTCCCATTCTCATTAAATTGTAATTTTTTCATAGAACCACGATTAGTGTCTAATCAGGACAAAAAACTTGTATTGGACACTGAAAAAATTCAGGAAACTCAGCGTCCAGCACTGGCATAGTCGTTCACTACAGTGCTGCTGGCGCTGCTGGCGGCACTGCTGCTTACCCTGTGTATGCTCAATCTCCACCCGCATACCCAGCTGCTCAACCGAGCTATGGGGCCCGTCAAGACTATCAGCCCCAACAACAAAATCAGCAGCAGCAACAACAACAAGAACAGAACGAAGCGCCTCCTCCCAATACAAAAGGAAATGGTCCCCAAGCGAATTATGGATTCGTTGCCAACAAAAACAGAGTTGAAAATAACTGATACATGGTGAAAAGAAAAGCATGCTGATGGATTGGTTTTGTAAACTATGCTTAAATGTCAAAGTATATAGTATTAAACTTTGTAAATCGCAGAAACATTGCTGAAAACTTTTTATGGCTGTGGACAGAATTAAACAAAAAATTACGTTTTTGCTTTGTAGTCCCTATAGTCACTGAGACTAAACTGAACAATATTTGCAAAAAACTGAAATCATTCTTTTTTCATATCTGACCCACAGATCAACCTATCTGACATATTCCCTAAAAAAGCATCAAAGTCTAGATTCACAAACTTGAACAGTTATTCCTTGCACTGTAAAACTTAAGATACACAAAATTGAACAGTGCAAGTTTTTCTTGCACTGTAAAGCCTAATCAACAAACTAAAATCAGCAATAAGCTTTATTTTTTTGTTAAACACTTTTTAAAAT
This sequence comes from Symsagittifera roscoffensis, assembly GCF_963678635.1. Taxonomy (NCBI): domain Eukaryota; kingdom Metazoa; phylum Xenacoelomorpha; order Acoela; family Convolutidae; genus Symsagittifera; species Symsagittifera roscoffensis. The sequence continues at coordinate 51,543,587 of NC_087065.1, forward strand.
TGACTTTAAATTTGCGTCTTAAAGTTAAAGTTTTCATACCGTAGTTTTCATAGATTTAAAAATTCATACCGTTGGTACCACTTACAATATTGAATATGATGAAAAAATGGCTTTGTCAAAAAACTGAACAAACTGATGGTCTTTGTAACCAAATATTGATTCAATTATAAAATACAAATCAAGTTCGTTTCCTCTCACCAGAATTAGTGTGGCGCAAGTTTTTTCTCGAAATTCTTAACCAAACTTTTGCCTCAAAAAGCTCTCAATTTGTTTTTTCATTGATAAAAATACGCTAAAACTACCAACTAATTGATGAAAAGGTTAAATCAAAAGAAACCTCTTACACAAACCAACACAAAGTTTTGGTTGAGAATTTTGGGGAAAAATTCCAACATAATAATTCTGGTAAAATTTTAAGCATTTTTTCTCTTCAGTTTTTTTCTACTCTTGACCCAGTTTTAGAAAAAATGCGTTTAAAGTTCTCAATGTGGTTTGCTATGTCTTGTTTATTTATATCATCACTGTATTGAATAAAATCTCAACAGAAATTGTCAATAAGTTTGATCTTAAAACAGCATTACGAGGCCAAACTGTGCATTCTCTGCATTGTAAGCGGAATCCGCAACAGGTAAAAATCAGATTTGTGGCGGAACCCGCAACATTGCTACTTTTCTTTGATCTTCTATGCTGTTTTGGATTCCACAAAAAATACCTAAATCATTGTACCGCTCAAATTCGCTCGAAAAATAGGCGAATTTTCGGAATCCGCAACTGTGTTTGCGGAATCCAGAACAGTTTGTGGAATCCACAAACAAATGATAAAACATTTGTATCGTCAAATTGAGCTGTTGCCGAATCCGCAACTGTAAGTGGAATCCGCAAATTCTAAGTGCAATCCGCAAATTGTAAGTGGATTCCGAATTCTGTTTGCGGAGTCCCTTTACATATATTTATATGTGTAGTAGCCTTTAAAATTGTATCTTTTAAATACATGATTTGATTTCACAAAAATAAAAATTTACTAGAATAGAAAATTACTAGAATAGTTCAGTATTTGGGATCGATGAAATCCCAAATACTGAACCAATTCGACGATTTACTATGCGTTGGGTTTCTAATAACTCTCAAGTTATTTACTACAAATAATGGATATATTCCATATTTATTTCACATCATTCCAGTTTTTGGGATTGCAACAATCCCAAATACTGACCAGTATTTGGGATCAATAGAATCCCAAATACTGAACTAATTTGACGATTTGCTATGCGTTGGGTTTCTAATCACTCTCAACCTAATGACTCCAAATAATGGATATATTCCATATTTAATCCACATTATTCCAATTTTTGGGATTGCATCAATCCCAAATACTGACCAGTATTTGGGATCGATGGAATCCCAAATACTGAACTAATTTGACGATTTGCTATGCGTTGGGTTTCTAATCACTCTCAACCTAATGACTCCAAATAATGGTTACATTCCATATTTATTCCTTATTATTCCAGTTTTTGGGATTTCATCAATCCCAAATACTGACCAGTATTTGGGATCGATGGAATCCCAAATACTGACTAATTTGGCGATATGCTGTGTGTTGTGTTTCCATACACTCTCAACCCAATGACTACAGTTACTGCAATTATTCGGCGTTATGCTTCCAAAATCAGTTTTTGTGATTAACGCAATCCCAAATACTGACCTAATTTGTCGATGTGCTGTGTTTTCCAGACACTCTCAACTCAATGACTCCAAATATTGAAATTGTTCGGTGTTGTGTTTCCAAAATACAAAAAGATGACATCCGCCGATTTAGGTATCCAAAGTTTAAAGATTTGTGCGTGAATTCCCCTTACAATGGTTAAGTCTTTGCTCTTGAAATCCGCATTGCTAGAGATAAAAATTCCAGCTCAGCTTTTAATTGTTCATATGCAAGTTCAGTATTGAACAAAATTCGGAATCCACTTGCAGTTTGCGGAATCCACTTACATTTGCGGATTCCGCTTACAATTTGCGGAATCCATTTACAGTTGCGGAATCCCGATTACAATTTGCGGAATCCACTTACAGTTGCGGAATCCAGAACAACTAGCTATATTTGCTTGTTGCGGAATCCGCAACAAAAAAAATGTGCCGACAAAATTTACATTACAGGTATATGTATGCGGATTCCACTGAAATTTTGTTTGTGGAATCCACTTATATTTTGGAACATATTTTAAAGCTTATCTCTGAAACATACAGACACAAAATTGTGCTCCTATCCCTTGCACAGTTTGGCCTCGTAATGAGTTTTTTTTCAACTTCAAAATCCAAATTTACATTTAACAGAAATGCTGTCAGAGAGTCCCAAGAACAATTTCAGAGAGTCCCTAGAGATACTGTCAGAGAGTCCCTAGAACAATTTTAGGAAGCTTTAACCAAAATAGTTTTACAATAATGTGAAAAATCCGCCGGAAAGCACGAGTCTATTACAGACATTTTAATATGTTTTTTGAAAAGCTCAGACATTCAAACAAAGCTATTGACGGAAATCTAACAACCATAGGATGCATTGAACAGCACTCATAGACAAAAAATGGTATTACGACTACATGAAGATGACATAGTTTTAAACAGTTTTAAATTCAACAGAATTTCTGCACATAAGTCTCATATTGATTTTAATATCAAAAGAGAACCAAAGCTGAAAGATGAACAAAACCACAACTACATGTAGTGTGGCGTTTTTTTACCAAAGAACATTTATTATTTTGCCCGGCAAACGATTCAAAATGTACAGCTTGGAAAAACCAAGGCCACCATATCCGATTTTGTAAAAATTGTCATAGCATGTAAATTTTGTTAATACCCAAAATGTAGATAACACAGATCTGATTTATCTTTCGGATCAACCGTATTTGTACAGCCACTGTGTAAGAAGAGAGTTTTGATTGGTGATCATCGCATGGTCAGATTCTGTATTAAGTGCAACTACAATTTTTGATAACGATTGAAAACAACTTGAAAAATTCAGCTAGCAAAAGAGGAACGTTCTTCACAAATTGAAACTACGCGACTCCAAACTAAAATATTTATCTAGTGGATCAAACAAAAAAGATTTGTAATGCGTTATCACCGACAATGCCATCAACATCACAGGCAAATTAAATATCCCCATATTTAGAAACAGATGGTCCCACGAAGAATGTCACTGTTTTCTTATCAATGGCCACTAGAGAAAGATCCTTGGAAGCAACAATTTGCCAATAACGGGAACTGAGCTAACAGAGAAACAATTCCCGCACTTCCAGATCTAACAGACCAGTAAGTCTAAAAATTTTATTGCTACCGACAAAAATAACTAGAAAAAGATTTTGTATTCAAGACTGTTAAGCAATATTCCTTCGGATTGGAAAAATTAAAAACCATACAAAAACTAAACAATTCCACAATTCACTGAAACCAGTCAAGTTAAAGGGTACACAATTCCTTCCACTTATCGGACGCAGTGAAAACCAAATTAAATCAACTTAAATCCGAAGGATACATTAAGAACTAGAAAACTGCGATGAAGATAGATTCAGCAGCCCAATCGTTATCACTTGTAAAACAGATAAATCTTTGAAATTAGCATAAAATTTAAAGTTCATCAACAATCAGATTTCTAAGAAGAAATATCACTTGCCAAAAATACATGAATTAGTATAAAAAGTGATAAAACATCGTGATTAGTAAAAAACATGAAAAAGAGAAAAGTAAAAACGTTATCACCTATTTCATGTATGTTTGGGATGTGTTATTTGTTCTTTTATATCTGCTTCTTGACGAACTTTGAATATAATGCCAACTTCAGCCACTTGTCTGTAGTGCAAATGATAACGAGTAAGCTGATGAATGTATCTTCATCGCAATTTTCTAACTCCTAATGTGTTCTTCGGATTTAAGTTGATTTAATTCGGTTTTCACTTTTTACTTTTCTAATTCACTTTTTAATGTTTCAGCTCACTTCTCTTTTCTTTTTATCATTAATAAATTTTGAAAAGTTCTGATGATGCTGAGATTCTATCGTCTCTTAAAATTTGCTCTTCTTTTGTTTTAGCTGCAAAAACCTTATATTTTGAGGCTTATTTAAATTTTGTGAAACTCTAAAATGAAAACGACGTCTGATACATTGTTTTACGTTAAAAATTTTCTTACAAATACAATGGTTCTAGCGTGTAGTAATCACAAAAAATATCAAAACTAGCATACATTGATTTGTGAATGTGATAGTAGGCTAACCGCCACATTACTACGGTATTTTGCGCACTGTTTTCCCGGGTTGACCTTCATAGACGAAAAAGGCTATTCATACAATTCCATAAACTAAGTCTTTTTAAAATTACTATTCATAAAAATTTAATACAAAAATGGTGCCATCGAATTTTTGAAGAATTTTTTCTCGTTTTGGCATAAAATTCGGTGTGTAGTCCTAAATTAAAAAAAAAACAAAAACTTTTTATCAAAGAAAATGCTAATCATACAATTTCTATATATGAAAAATCACTTCAATGTTTCTAAATTAGTATGCTATTGTTTTGCTCAATTGAAAAAATTCCATTTTACGGGTTTGCGTAAGTTTTGTTTGAAGAAAAACGTAACAAAGCTAAATTCAAGATAATATTCCGGGTTGATCAAAAATGCTAATGATGCAATTTTCAAATATGGAAAAAAACTAATCGTATACCTTTCATGCAATTTTCTGTACTTAAGGAATTGCATGAAAAGTGTATTATTAGCATTTTTCCATCTATGAAAATTGCATGATTAGCATTTTTGATCAACCCGGGTTATTATCTTGAACTTAGCTTTGTAACGTTTTTCTTCAAACGAAGCTTACACAAACCCGTAAAATGGAGTATTTCCAATTGAGCAAAAAAATAGAATACTAATCTGGAAACATTGAAGATAAATTAGTAGTGTGACACACTGAATATGCGTTTATATACATACGTTGAGAAAATAAATTGGAAGTGTGACACACTGAATATGCGTTTATATACATACGTTTAGAAAATTAGTTGGTTTGTGCAAGTAGTGGGTTGTGCAAGGTGTTTTTTCAAAAAAAAAGCTACCTGGAATCAAAAAAATTTCTTATCTTGATTCAAACCATTCAGGCAAAGACAGCCTTGTTTGTTAAAGCTGTTCGAAAACTAAAATGTTAAAGTCTACGATTTGAGCATAGTTTTGGTTTTATGTTTCACTGGTTTTTACAAACGCTCACTGAATGACGATGAATACCTGCAAAATACGGGGTAGCGATGGATCACAGTTCAAAGAAAGTACCGAGATTAGAGAAGTATTCATTTTCTCATAACATTCTGAATTTTCACAAAGAATTGAAATTATTAACGCTTATATTAGGCAAGCGATATTTCAAAACCTTATTCGACTCTTACAAGAATTATGGGTCCACGTGAACACCCCCTCCCCTTACTAAGCAGCTTAGGGGGAGGATGTTACCTTGGGGTTGAGAAATGTGCGGGGAGAGGGAGAATGGGGGAATGTTAAATTGACGCGTTTTCCCAGGCCGAGGTCCGCGACTATTTTTTCGAATTTGTCGGTGGCGTAAATGTTAATTCTGCGACCGAAAATCGGTCGTCTGGACAGGGTTTTAAGTCGCGGAAAAAAACTCTGGAATTACCGTATTTCGGTCGCGATGGTTGAAAAATGAGTCGAGGCGGTTAAAAAATTAGCCGCGACGATCGAAAAATTAGTCGCGGCGAGCGAAAAACTAATCGCGGCAGTCAAAAAATTAGTCGCGGCTTGTTCGAAAATTAAGTCGCAGCGGTCGAAATTTAGTCGCGATCGCAAAGTTAGCCACGGCATTGTCGAACAATAAGTCGCAGCTTTTCGACCGCCGTGACTAATTTTTCTCCCGCCGCGACAAACTTTTTGACTGCCACGATTATTATTTTGCCGCTGTGACTAAGTTTTCGACAGCTGCGACTAATTTTTTGTAAGGCGCGGTTTAATTTTTCTAGTGCCGCGACGACAAATTTTTTGACTACCACGGCTTACTTTTTGACCGCTGTGAGAAAATTTTGGACCATGCCGCGACTAATTTTTCGACTGCCGCGACTATTTTTTTGACAGCCGCGATTAATTTTTTGACAGCCACGACAAATTTTTTGACCGCCGCGACTACTTTTTTGACCGCGGCAAGTAATTTTTCGACCAATGCGACTAGTTTTTCGACCATTGCAATTAATTTTTCGACCAGCGCGACTACATTTTTTTGGTCGCACCGGTCGCAGTTAATTTTCCTTTGGTCGCGCCGGTCGCGGTTAACTTTTCTCCAGTTGCACCGGCCGCAACGTCTGGAAATGCCGAATTTTGTTAGCGGCGGTCTGAAAATATCCAATTTCGGTCGCGTCAGTCTGGAAATACAAAAACTTGATTGCGACCGTCTGATCATAAAACCACAACCTCGACCCGAGTTTTGATTTCATGTGAACTGCAGTTCATATTCCAAAGCATTGGAAGGTTTCGTGAAGATTCTTACAAGCTTTTAACTTAACTTAACCGTTTTAATGCACACTCTCCAAGAATAATCGTAAACAAAAGCTCATTAAAAATTTCGATTACCAAAAAATACAAGATTTTGTTCCGTTTTACCGTTTCAGAGTGTTGTAATTCAGTAATTTTTAAAATTGTTTAACCGGTCCCTTTGTTTGACAATGATACCTTCTTTCTCTTCGGCGGAGAGAATGCTCTCTCACTTTTTTTTGTCTTAATTTTGAGAAGGAATCATTTTTATCAATTGATTATTTTAATTGTAGACAAGTAGATGGGCTGTAATAAAGGAACATTTTCTCATTTCGCAAGCAAACAGCAACGACTCAAACGTGAGAGGAATACCAACGTTTGACAAAACCATTCTGCGGAAAGCGTGGATCGATTTTTTCACCTTGCGGTAATCGCTAAGGAAAAAGTATATATCGAAAATCTACTTAATTCGATAGAAAGACACCACCCACAATCATTTGTATTCGGCAATCTAACGCATAGCAAAACAGAAACTCAAAAATCCGCACGAATCGAAAGAAATATTTAAGAATAAAAACAGTTTCGACGGCGAAGTAACGGCATCAATCAAGACCGACACAAAACGTCTCAACGGAATGAAAATTGACAAAGAATAGTAAAAATTTGGCTCAATATTATATCTCACCTTTGTAAAACAAAAAAAGTTTTGGACAAAAATGCATTAAAAACATCCTTCAAATTTTTCTAAGGGAATTTTGCGAGATCTTGTCTGAAATCATCATAAGAAAAATGAATGTCATATTTGAAAGAGAGGAACTGTTGAACAAAAAACAACGCAACAGAGAGTCCCTACAACAATTTTAGGAAGCTTTAACCAATTAGTTTTAAAAAAATGTGACAAATCCGCCGGAGAGCACGAGTCGATTACAGACAATTTCATATATTTTTTGAAAAGCTCAGACATTCAAAAAAAGCTATTGACGGAAATTTAACAACCATAGGATGCATTGAACAGCACTGATAGACAAAAAATGGTATTACGACAAATTTTTTGACCGCTGCGACTAATTTTTTGACCACTGCAAGTAATTTTTCGACCAATGCGACTAGTTTTTCGACTATCGCAATTAATTTTTTGACCACCGCGACTATAATTTTTTGGTCGCACCGGTTGCAGTTAATTTTTCTTTGGTCGCGCCGGTCGCGGTTAACGTTTCTCCAGTCGCACCGGTCGCGAACACATTGCCTCGGACCGCAACGTCTGGAAATGCCAAATTTTGTTAGCGGCGGTCTGAAAATATCCAATTTCGGTCGCGTCAGTCTGGAAATACAAAAATTTGATTGCGACCATCTGATCATAAAACCACAACCTCGACCCGAGTTTTGATTTCTTGTGAACTGCAGTTCATATTCCAAAGCCTTGGAAGGTTTTGTGAAGATTCTTACAAGCTTTTAACTTAACTTAACCGTTTTAATGCACACTCTCCAAGAGTGTTCAGGAGTCATTTTTATCAGTTGATTATTTTAATTGTAGACAAGTAGATGGGCTGTAATAAAGGAACATTTTCTCATTTCGCAAGCAAACAGCAACGACTCAAACGTGAGAGGAATACCACCGTTTGACAAAACCATATGGTGGGTTTATCAACTCTGCGGAAAGCGTGGATCGATTTTTTCACCTTGCGGTAATCGCTAAGGAAAAAGTATATATCAAAAATTTACTTAATTTGATAAAAAAGACACCACCCACAATCATTTGCATTCGGCAATCTAACGCATAGCAAAACAGAAACTCAAAAATCCGCACGAATCGAAAGAAATATTTAAGAATAAAAACAGTTTCGACGGCGAAGTAACGGCATCGATCAAGACCGACACAAAACGTTTCAACGGAATGAAAATTGAAAAAGAATAGTAAAAATTTGGCTCAATATTATATCTCACCCTTGTAAAACAAAAAAGTTTTGGTCAGAAATGCATTAAAAACATCCTTCAAATTTTGCGAGATCTTGTCTAAAATCATCATGAAAAAAATGAATGTCATATTTGAAAGAGAGGAACTGTTGAACAAAAAACAACGCAACAGAGAGTCCCTACAACAATTTTAGGAAGCTTTAACCAATTAGTTTTAAAAAAATGTGACAAATCCGCCGGAGAGCACGAGTCGATTACAGACAATTTCATATATTTTTTGAAAAGCTCAGACATTCAAAAAAAGCTATTGACGGAAATTTAACAACCATAGGATGCATTGAACAGCACTGATAGACAAAAAATGGTATTACGACAATTTTTTTGACCGCTGCGACTAATTTTTTGACCACTGCAAGTAATTTTTCGACCAATGCGACTAGTTTTTCGACTATCGCAATTAATTTTTTGACCACCGCGACTATAATTTTTTGGTCGCACCGGTTGCAGTTAATTTTCCTTTGGTCGCGCCGGTCGCGGTTAACGTTTCTCCAGTCGCACCGGTCGCGAACACATTGCCTCGGACCGCAACGTCTGGAAATGCCAAATTTTGTTAGCGGCGGTCTGAAAATATCCAATTTCGGTCGCGTCAGTCTGGAAATACAAAAATTTGATTGCGACCGTCTGATCAAAAAACCACAACCTCGACCCGAGTTTTGATTTCTTGTGAACTGCAGTTCATATTCCAAAGCCTTGGAAGGTTTTGTGAAGATTCTTACAAGCTTTTAACTTAACTTAACCGTTTTAATGCACACTCTCCAAGAGTGTTCAGGAGTCATTTTTATCAGTTGATTATTTTAATTGTAGACAAGTAGATGGGCTGTAATAAAGGAAAATTTTCTCATTTCGCAAGCAAACAGCAACGACTCAAACGTGAGAGGAATACCACCGTTTGACAAAACCATATGGTGGGTTTATCAATTCTGCGGAAAGCGTGGATCGATTTTTTTACCTTGCGGTAATCGCTAAAGAAAAAGTACATATCAAAAATTTACTTAATTCGATAGAAAGACACCACCCACAATCATTTGTATTCGGCAATCTAACGCATAGCAAAACAGAAACTCAAAAATCCGCACGAATCGAAAGAAATATTTAAGAATAAAAACAGTTTCGACGGCGAAGTAACGGCATCGATCAAGACCGACACAAAACGTTTCAACCGAATGAAAATTGACAAAGAATAGTAAAAATTTGGCTCAATATTATATCTCACCCTTGTAAAACAAAATAAGTTTTGGACAGAAATGCATTAAAAACATCCTTCAGATTTTTCTTAGGGAAGTTTGCGAGATCTTGTCTAAAATCATCATAAGAAAAATGAATGTCATATTTGGAAGAGAGGAACTGTTGAACAAAAAACAACGCAACAGAGAGTCCCTACAACAATTTTAGGAAGCTTTAACCAATTAGTTTTACAAAAATAAGACAAATCCGCCGGAGAGCACGAGTCGATTACAGACTTTTTCATATATTTTTTTGAAAAACTCAGACATTCAAAAAAAGCTATTGACGGAAATTTAACAACCATAGGATGCATTGAACAGCACTGATAGACAAAAAATGGTATTACGACAAATTTTTTGACCGCTGCGACTAATTTTTTGACCACCGCAATTAATTTTTTGACCACCGCGACTATATTTTTTTGGTCGCACCGGTTGCAGTTAACTTTCCTTTGGTTGCGCCGGTCGCGGTTAACGTTTCTCCAGTCGCACCGGTCGCGAACACATTGCCTCGGACCGCAACGTCTGGAAATGCCAAATTTTGTTAGCGGCGGTCTGAAAATATCCAATTTCGGTCGCGTCAGTCTGGAAATACAAAAATTTGATTGCGACCGTCTGATCATAAAACCACAACCTCGACCCGAGTTTTGATTTCTTGTGAACTGCAGTTCATATTCCAAAGCCTTGGAAAGTTTTGTGAAGATTCTTACAAGCTTTTAACTTAACTTAACCGTTTTAATGCACACTCTCCAAGAATATTCAGGAATCATTTTTATCAGTTGATTATTTTAATTGTAGACAAGTAGATGGGCTGTAATAAAGGAACATTTTCTCATTTCGCAAGCAAACAGCAACTACTCAAACAAGAGAGGAATACCACCGTTTGACAAAACCATATGGTGGGTTTATCAATTCTGCGGAAAGCGTGGATCGATTTTTTCACCTTGCGGTAATCGCTAAGGAAAAAGTATATATCAAAAATCTATTTAATTCGATAGAAAGACACCACCCACAATCATTTGTATTCGGCAATCTAACGCATAGCAAAACAGAAACTCAAAAATCCGCACGAATCGAAAGAAATATTTAAGAATAAAAACAGTTTCGACGGCGAAGTAACGGCATCGATCAAGACCGACACAAAACGTCTCAACGGAATGAAAATTGACAAAGAATAGTAAAAATTTGGCTCAATATTATATCTCACCTTTGTAAAACAAAAAAAGTTTTGGACAAAAATGCATTAAAAACATCCTTCAAATTTTTCTAAGGGAATTTTGCGAGATCTTGTCTGAAATCATCATAAGAAAAATGAATGTCATATTTGAAAGAGAGGAACTGTTGAACAAAAAACAACGCAACAGAGAGTCCCTACAACAATTTTAGGAAGCTTTAACCAATTAGTTTTAAAAAAATGTGACAAATCCGCCGGAGAGCACGAGTCGATTACAGACAATTTCATATATTTTTTGAAAAGCTCAGACATTCAAAAAAAGCTATTGACGGAAATTTAACAACCATAGGATGCATTGAACAGCACTGATAGACAAAAAATGGTATTACGACAAATTTTTTGACCGCTGCGACTAATTTTTTGACCACTGCAACTAACTTTTCGACCAATGCGACTAGTTTTTCGACTATCGCAATTAATTTTTTGACCACCGCGACTATAATTTTTTGGTCGCACCGGTTGCAGTTAATTTTCCTTTGGTCGCGCCGGTCGCGGTTAACGTTTCTCCAGTCGCACCGGTCGCGAACACATTGCCTCGGACCGCAACGTCTGGAAATGCCAAATTTTGTTAGCGGCGGTCTGAAAATATCCAATTTCGGTCGCGTCAGTCTGGAAATACAAAAATTTGATTGCGACCGTCTGATCATAAAACCACAACCTCGACCCGAGTTTTGATTTCATGTGAACTGCAGTTCATATTCCAAAGCATTGGAAGGTTTTATGAAGATTCTTACAAGCTTTTAACTTAACTTAACCGTTTTAATGCAAACTCTCCAAGAATAATCGTAAACAAAAGCTCATTAAAAATTTCGATTACCAAAAAATACAAGATTTTGTTCCGTTTTGCCGTTTCAAAGTGTTGTAATTCATTAATTTTTAAAATTGTTCAACCGGTCCCTTTGTTTGACATTGATACTTTCATTCTCTTCGGCGGAGAGAATGCTCTCTCACTTTTTCTTTGTCTTAACTTTGAGAAGGAATCATTTTTATCATTTGATTATTTTAATTGTAGAAAAGTAGATGGGCTGTAACAAAGGACCATTTTCTCATTTCGCAAGCAAACAGCAACGACTCAAACGTGAGAGCAATACCTCCGTTTGACAAAACCATATGGTGGGTTCATCGATTCTGTGGAAAGCGTGGATCAATTTTTTTTACCTTGCGGTAATCGCCAAGGAAAAAGTAGAAATCAAAAATTTACTTAATTCGATAGAAAGACACCACCCACAATCATTTGTATTCGGCATTCTAACGCATAGCAAAACATAAACTCAAAAATCCGCACGAATCGATAGTAATATTTAAGAATAAAAACAGTTTCGACGGCGAAGTAACGGCATCGATCAAGACCGACACAAAACGTTTCAACGGAATGAAACGCTTCATCGCATGATCAGATTCTGTATTAAGTGCAATTACAATTTTTGATAACGATTGAAAACAACTTGAAAAATTCAGCTAGCAAAAGAGGAAGGTTCTTCACATGTTGAAACTACGCGACTCCAAACTAGAATATTTATCTAGTGGATCAAACAAAAAAGATTTGTAATGCGTTATCACCGACAATGCCATCAACATCACAGGCAAATTAAATATCCCCATATTTAGAAACGGATGGTCCCACGAAGAATGTCACTGTTTTCTTATCAATGGAGAAAGATCATTGGAAGCAACAATTTACCAATAATGGGAACTGAACTAAAAGAGAAACACTTCCCGCACTTCCAGATCTAACAGAACAGTAAGTCTAAAAATTTTTTTGCTACCGACAAAATTACCTAGAAAATGATTTTGTATTCAAGACTGTAAAGCAATATTCCTTCGGATTGGAAAAATTAAAAACCATACAAAAACTAAACAATTCCACAATTCACTGAAACCAGTCAAGTTAAAGGGTAGACACAATTCCTTCCACTTATCGGACGCAGTAAAAAACAAATTAAATCAATTTAAATCCGAAGGATACATTAAGAACTAGAAAACTGCGATGAAGATAGATTCATCAACCAAATCGTTATCACTTGTAAAACAGATAAATCTTTGAAATTAGCTAAAATTTAAAGTTCATCAACAATCAGATTTATAAGAAGAAATATCACTTGCCAAAAATACATGAATTAGTATAAAAAGTGATAGAGAAAAGTAAAAACGTTATCACATATTTCATGTATGTTTGGGATGTGTTATTTGTTCTTTTATATCTGCTTCTTGACGAACTTTGAATATAATGCCAACTTCAGCCACTTGTCTGTAGTGCAAATGATAACGAGTAAGCTGATGAATCTATCTTCATTGCAATTTTCTAACTTCTTAATGTGTTCTTCGGATTTAATTTGATGTAATTCGGTTTTCACTTTTTACTTTTCTCTATCACTTTTTAATGTTTCAACTCACTTCTCGTTTCTTTTTATCATTTTTAATTTTTTTTAATTTGCTGCTTATCATTATATTTTTTTTAGTTGTAACTAAATAGAATTAGCTATAACAAGGAACCATCTTTATCATAAAAAAAGTAATAAACGATTTTTGGGTTTTTTTTCATCAGACAAATTCGATGACAAATTCGATTTACAATAGTAATTGACGGAATGTTTTTTCGCTACATTGACAATATCAACACCGCCCTCTCCCGAGTGCAATTGATTTTTTGATGTATTTGAAAAAACTTAGCCATAATTTGAATAAAAACAGCTATTACATGCGTAGAGCTTCACTTGAAGAACACGTAGCAACTCTTAGTTTGTTTTTTCTTCGTTTATTCCTTATTTAAAAAAATATTAAATAATCTGAACGAAATATCGAGTTTAGCATAAACCTTTTTTGACAAGAAAAGAAACGGTAGAAAATGCAAACAATTATGAATAACTTCGATTGCGCTTGGTTGACGATTAAAAGATCGGTTTTTTTTATTTTAGCTCAAGTCTTAAGTTCCGGTTATTAACTTTGTTCATTTTACAACAATAAAAAAGCAAAAAGCAGGCTGGTAATTCAAGTAAACAAAAAAATATCGGCATGGCTCTCAAAATGAAAAATAATTTCATACAATGTAAGTGTTTTTTTTTACTTTTACGTTCAAATTCAGTGCACTTTGTCGCTGGAGGCACTTTAAACAACTTTAGCATTGGTCCGTCAAAAATAGAAATCATGAAAAAAGTACCAAAAAATAACCTCAGAAAAACCTTAGGTCCAAATATAATTGTTTGTTTTTTTCGTCGTCATTTATTAAATTCATGCACAAGAACAAAATTTTAAAAAAGTTCTCATTTATTTCGTTTCTATTTTTTTTGAATTGAAAGAGCGCAATTCAGTTCGAGAAAAAAATGCCGAAAATGCGAAATTAATTTAGAATGTTTTTCTTCTGTTTAGTTTTGCTGGGCATCAATTTGGGTTTGTTTCTGACTAGTGACAACAACACAGTATCTGCGGTTAGAGTAAGCTGTTCATCTGACTGGGACTGTTCGTTGGCTAGTGTCTTCGATAGCTCAGTGGGAGACGAGTGCTGCGATGGAATATGCAAAGACGGCTGCTTCGAGTGAGCTATAAGCTATATATTCTTTTTCACAAAGTATTTTTTCGAGAAGAAACGGTTAATTGATCCATGTAATATAAAGAGACGTTCATAGTGAGAGCTTTTAGTCAAATGCAGTATTGGGAAGAATTCTACGCCTCGGTCTGGAAAGTCGCGCCGTCTGCGCCTTGTTCTGGAAAGTCGCGCCATATGCACCGTGGTCTGGACTGTCTCCACTCTGATTGCTAAAGTCGCGCCGCATCCACCACGGTCGCAAAGAATTGTTTCTTAGTCGCGCCGTCTCCGCCTCGGTCTGAAAAGTCGCGCCGTCTCCGCCTTGGTCTGAAAAGTCGCCCCGTGTCTGAACGCGAAAGTCGCTAGCTTCCACTACGGTGGCGATGAAATGATTCTTGGTCGTGCCGTCTCCACCTCGGTCGCGAAAGTTTTGAAAGTGCACTTTTTGGCCGCGCTGGTCAGGCCGATCGCGCCGTTGCTTTTTGAGTCGCACCGTTTCCTGAGTCGAGCCATATCCACCTCAATCGCAAAAGCCCTGAAAATTTTTTAAAAAGTCGCGCCGTCTCCATGTTGGCCTGGAAAGTCGCGCCGTCTCTATCTAGGTCTGGAAAATCTGGAAAGGACTAAGTTTGGTCGCACCGGTTACGCCGTTTCCTGAGCCGCAGGGTCGCGCCGTATCCGCCTCGGTCGCCAAAGTCGCGCCTTAGTTTTTCGGTCGCGAAAGTGTGGAAATGGCAACTCTTGGTCGCGA
This sequence comes from Symsagittifera roscoffensis, assembly GCF_963678635.1. NCBI lineage: Eukaryota > Metazoa > Xenacoelomorpha > Acoela > Convolutidae > Symsagittifera > Symsagittifera roscoffensis. The sequence goes on from NC_087065.1 coordinate 51,558,805, forward strand.
GAGTCTGGACATACCAAATATGAGTCGCGATGATTTGGTCATGCCACCTCCGTTTCGGTTCATCATCATCGCGACGGATCATCATGGTCGCAAAAGTCTGGAAATGCCAGGTTTTGGTCTCCAAAGTCTGACATGCCTAAGTTGGGCCTGGAAAGTCTGGACATGTCAAATTTTTGTCGCAAAAGTCTGGGCATGAGTCTGTTTTATTTCACTGTTATTTTTTTACCATCGCCATAGTAAAAATTAACATTCGCCCACTACCCCCTCGCCTAGTGCCCCACCCCGCCCACTCCCCCTCTCCCTTTACTTGACGAGGAGGGTATTTAATGGTCGAAGGTGGGGGGATGTTTCTACGGGGGATATGGTGGGCGAAGACGTTTTTGCATTTCCCCGGTCTTCGCCCACCATATCCCCCATCGCAGGACCATTCCCCCGCCTTCAACCAATAAAAACCCTCCTCGTTCAAGTAAGGGGAGAGGGGTAGTGTGCGGGGGCTTGAGAGTGGGGGGTCGAAACCTGGGGGTGTGGGGGGTTTAGATGAGGTGGTGGTGATAGGGTATGCGGTAGGGGTAGGAGAGGTGGTGGTTTGGTAAAATGTGGAGAGAAAAATACAAAAATTAGGGGTGGGGTGGTAAACTTGGAGTGGAGAGAGAGAGAGGGTGGAGTAGGGTGGGACAATTTTTTGAGTTTTTCTTAGGTATGAACATGTTTGTTCGGGCTTTAATTTTGCAGAACGATGATTTTTTAACAATTTGGTGTCATTTTGATGTAATTGTGCAAATTTTTTATCTATAATTTTCAAGAGTTTAATTAGCTATACACAATGTTCGCCTACAAAAATTGATTTCATTGTCTAATTAATAGATTATAATGGATTTTCAAATATTGAAAATAATCGATTATAATCCCCTAAAAATCCATTTTCATGGTTGGAAGGGTCATGAAAATTGGTTAAATGAGCTAATCCATATCCCATTGTGGTACGGCGTAGTTTAGAGATCATTATGTTATTACTATTGTGCTAGCTATCTGTGCTAAACTCGCCTTTGTCTATCAAGGTCGTGACCGACCTGCCAATCCATTCTAGTTTAACACATGCCTTTTAACACATGTGTTCTCTTTCAATCTTCTGCAACTTATGAAAGATTTGAGTTGTATTTATTTTCATTGTCATGACATAATCTAAATACTAAACTATCTATATTATTTACATTACTATAACATAACAAGGAGAATAGATTCTTGTTTTACATCTGTCTTTTAACATCCCACATGGCGCAGCCAGCAGTTTCGACCTCAGAGGATCGAACTGACCTGTTAGGCGTATCCGTGTTTTGGCATAAACCAACTGCGGACCCACCCTGTAGCTGGAATTCGTGGATAGGTCAATTCAATTTGGCAATCACTCTGAGAGAGAGATGTGATCCACGCGAATTTTTAAAACCTCCGGGTGTCGTACACAACGATCCTGCCCCAAAACCAGAAGTCGTGGGGGTGGATGAAGATGCTGCAGCAATCGCAAATTGTATTGCACGAAATGACGCAGCGGTCCAAAAAGTCACGGAAATGAATGAAGAGCGTCGGGCGAAAGGTCCCAGAGTGGCACCAGGAGTGTATTATTACGAGGTTGAACAACGTGTTAAATCTCGTTTATTTTTCTCGCTCGGCTCAGAAGGGAGGAAAAGATTCCTCCAAAGTTATCCGCATGCGGATCTGAGCGCATTATCATATCGGGATTTCCACGAATTCTGTGTTCTCTTGTTCAGAAAGGAGAAAAATTTCATCATCGAACGTATGCAAATATACAACGCGGTACATTCAGACCGAGAAAGTTTGGAAGCATTTTATCTGCGTTTGACGGGACAAGCCGCCCTGTGTGGGTGGACAATTGATCAAGAAAAAGAAGTCGTAAGAGATATCTTCATTGCCAAAATGAGATATAAGGATATTCAGAGAGAATTATGTATTCATCCAGGTGCTACTCCGGAGGATTCTCTGAAATCCGCGTTACTTCAAGAAAAAGGAGCACAAACGGCCACCGATTTGCAAAGGCAACTTGGGAGTTCGTCATCGACGGGCAATTCCTCCCAGTCAGGTGCCATCTTGGGTCAAAACTCCCGGATAAAACAGGAACCCACCTTCTCTGTCCAGGGTAAGAAACTTTCTGACAGGATTAGTCGGGCACAGAATAGTAAGCAAAAGGGGTTCAACGAAAAATCGAAGTCGTGTTACTTCTGTGGTAACAGATTCTCAGCAAACCACAAGCAGAGTTGTCCAGCCAGAAATGTAACTTGCAGGAACTGTAACAAAAAAGGCCACTTTGCCAAGTGCTGCAATTCTAAGAACGTTGCGAACGTAGAAGCTGAGTCAGACGAGACAGTGGAAGAAAATTGCAATTTCATCACATCCGATAGTGAGTCGGAATTCGCTGTTTTATCTGTAGCAGCAGGGAAACCAAGTCTTCCAATTAGGTCAGTGAAAAAGTTGGAGGTGGTCAATGCCGCCACGGGCAAGTTACGTTCTATCCAGATTACACTACGTTGTGGCAAGACGTTTTTTAAGGCAACAGTGGATACTGGGAGCCCAGCTTCTTTCGTGAATAAGAAGACAGCAGACTATATCCTGAAAACTGTACCTTCAGCCAAGATCCTCACGGTCCAAGAAAATCCAATCGATACAGTATACGTTGACTATAATGGGAAGAAAATTGAATTGATGGGTACGTTAATTATGGATGTATCATCTTTGGGATGGCATATCAAGTCTGCAAAATTCCTTATTTCGGAAAACCGTACATGTTGTTTACTGGGTTTAGATTTGCAACCCCATTTGTGGGTAAGAACAACGCAAGTTAGACCCGATCGTCCTTTGGTGGGAGAAATCTCCCAATCAAACCCGAATTTAATGTCGGATTCCTGGAAAACTCACTTCCACCAAAAATTTCATCGTGTATTCAATAGAGTCGGCAAAGCCAAAAACCACAAAATATTCTCTACTTTCAAGTCTCCACTCGTTCCGATTCAAGAAAAGCAAAGGAGAGTACCGGTGCATATTCAAGATAAAGCTGGTCAGGAAATCCAAAAACTAATTCATGAAGGACACGTGGTTAAACTTAATAAATGTACAAGTGAACATTTCATCTCTCCGATCGTTATTACGGCTAAGAAAGATGGCTCTGTGAAATTAGCTATGGATGCTAAACCTATGAATGATCAAATTCATTAGAACCATTACCAAATGCCAAATTTGTTGGAACTGTTGGACTCGGCCGCCCAGATAATAACATCGGACACTTCAGGAGAGGTTTGGTTTACATCCTTAGATTTAAAATACGCATTCAGTCAGATCCCGCTCAGTGAAGAAGTCAGTCGTCATTGCAATTTTAATATCGTCTGTGGAGAACAAACTGGCACGTATCGGTTCAAAACGGGGTTTTATGGATTAACGGACATGCCAAAGGAATTCCAAAAAGCGATGGATAATACTATACAAGGGTTGTCAGGAGTATTTTGTTTCCTGGACGATATTCTGATTGTCTCGAAGGGTTCAGTCGAGGATCACAACATTCTTGTAGACAAAGTGATAAGTCGTCTGGATGAAGAAGGTTTTGCTCTGAAACTTTCGAAATGCGACTTTTCTATGAATCAATTATCTTGGCTAGGATATGATATCGATTCAGAAGGATACAGACCGAAACGTTCTAAGATAGAGGCAGTACTAGCTCTGGAACCTCCAAGGACGCTTAAGCAACTCCGTTCGTTCATGGGCATACTCAACCACCTACAACGATTTTTGCCGAATATCCAGGTCCATTCAGACCAATTACGCCCATCCTTGAAAGCAAGTAATAAAAGTAAATTCGAGTGGGGGGATGGCCAACAAACCGCGTTTCGTAACACCTTACAATTGATAGCGAATATTACAAAAATGTACCACTATGACCAAAGTCGGAACTCGCGGGTGAAATGTGACGCTAGTCATAGTGGTATGGGTGCTGCATTAGAGCAAGAGATCGAAAAGGATGTTTGGGTCCCAATTGCTTTTGCGTCACGTTTTCTAAATGATCAGGAGAAGAAATACAGCACTAATGAATTAGAACTTCTAGCAATTGTATGGTCGTGTGAGCATTTTCGAACTTATTTGCTGGGAAATCATTTTGTAATTTTAACTGACCATAAAGCAATTATCTCGGCGTTAAAGACCAACCGAGGTAACAAAACTCATCAGTCGCGTTTAACCAGATGGGCCGATAGATTATTGCCCTTCGATTTTGACATATTCCATATCTCCGGATGTAAACTGGGTATAGTGGATTATTTATCCCGTTTCCCAACGTTTGAAGCCCCGCGACCAAGCAGTTTTGACGAACAATATGTGGTTAAATGTATTAATCGATTCTTTGATGCGTGTGAATTTTTGGATGAATGGGCCAAGTGTTGTCCTGCGATAGAAGATCCACCGATTATTCAGAAAAATAGCCAGAGCTCTGCCGTATCTAATACAACTAATCTAGTTGAGTCATTGGAATCTGGTCAGCATCGGGTATATTGTTCCGATATGGACAATTCAATCGCTGTATCTCACACGTTTGGTAATTTATCGGTAGGGGGCGTCCTAACTCAAAACATCCCAGTTACATCAAATGGCATAACATCGGTAGAGGGCGACGAAAATTTAGTCATTAATCATACTGGCACTTTCCGTCAATTTACTACGTTTGACATCTCTCCGCTAGCGGGCGTCAAATTTGCTGGTTTGAAATTTAACCAATCAGCGTTGAGAGAAATACAGCATGCTTTTGTCACTTTCTCAGCATGGATTACACATTATCTGCCAATTTTGATCTTACTGTGGTTTATTTCTCTGGTCGTTAGTGATTGTGATATATTGTTGTCGCTCATTGAATTTTTCGCCTTTGTCTCATCGGACCGTATCTCTTGGATAACAATCGTATTATTGGGTGTTTTCCATTTTCAGACAGCTATGGATTCTAATACCGGTGCCAACAACAACAACACGAATGACAGCTTCGAACAGCTTTTAAACCAGTATCTCCCAGTCACTCAACCCTGGTTTTCTTCTGATAGGGCTCGTCCGCGGTTTCGCGCGGGGGCTGTACGTCCCAGAAGGTTGACAACTGTACAACTCGGAGCAGAGCTGAAGAGTCAGTATGCCCGTATATTAGCAAACTTCAGGACAAATAGGGCTCGGAAAACCACTGTATCGAATCGTCAATCCCAGTCAGTACATAGTTTAGAAATACTGAAGACACCAGTGGTCGCTAAGGACCAGAAATCGCTAACCGGGTTGGTGGGCATTTTGGACTCCGATGTACTGTCGGAGCTTACGGACGAAGATGCCAGTTTATGCCTCATGAAACGAGCGATTATCAATCGGGACTACGAAGGATTTTGCCGTATAGATTCTTACATAAAATCCTTCTGGCATTGTGCAGCGGTGGTTGATGGCTGTATTGTCGTAGATAATAGGATTGCTATACCCATGTGCCTACGAAAACCGTTATTGTCTCGACTCCATAGATCGCATGCGGGTCAGTTGGCCATTGTTGATGCTGCGCAATATATCTGGTGGCCCCGAATGCATCGAGATATCGTCCATCTTTGCAAGGATTGTCCCCAGTGCACAAAGTTTGGTAAGAATTTGAAAGCGAACGCTTCATTTAACTCTTCGAAGCCTTTACCCCTTTTGTCTGGTCCTAATGAAGAGCTGCAACTCGATTACGCAGGTCCTCTCCTTGATTCTTTTGGTAACAGTATGTATATCTTGGTCGCGATCGACCGCTACTCAAAATATCCGTCAGCTATGATAACGCGTTCTACGGGAGGACGGAAGATTATTAAATTTCTTAAATCGTATATCCAACAGCATAGTATCCCCAAATCTATCAAAACTGACCAATATTCTGGCTTTAAGAACAAATTGGTGCAAAATTTTTGTCAAGAAAAAAATATTGCTCAATATTTCTGCCCGGTGGGGGACCATCGTGGTTGCGGTTTAGTAGAAAGGTCGATTCATAAGATTAAACGTCGTTTAGGTGCCTCCCGGTTAACGGTTAAGTTCGGATTTTTCAAATATTCAAGATACTCTCAGAAATATTATTGAAGATATTCGGATTACAAAAAATTCTGTCACTGGGGTTTCACCGTTTGAACTTCATTTTGGCCGTCCTCCGAATACGGAGCTATCCATTGCGGCTGAACGTTTACCTACGGGCGTTAATTTAGACAAGCAACAATTGGAAAGGGACCTTTTAACACCCGAACAGCGTCGGGAGCAGTGCGATAGCCGACCGAGGATAAAAGTGGTCAGGAAGGGGCAGTCAAGCCCGATGGTGTCTCCATACTTTGGTGGATCTACGGATTCAGTGTCAGACACTCCTCACTACCGCCCTCTGGAGAACCTGGCACATTCCGCCAATCAGTGGTTGACTTTGAAAAAGTCACTGTCCCATCAGGAGGGAGTCAAAGCCTTGAAGCCGTTGACGGAGAGAAATCAAGTCCTCGCCGCCACCCTTCGATCTAATTTGTCAGCTGGTACCCTTAGATTTAGGAACCAGATGCAAATGGATCAAATTCAACCGTCGTTACCAAAACGTAATTTGGATTATTTAGTATTGAATGAACCAAGTAAGGTCGAAATTTTTAGGAAATTTCTAAATAGGAAGTCTGGCCGAGACCTTTTCAAACCTTTTAAGGGCAAAATCGTGCGGATTACTGGGTCCACATATATTTCTGATAAGGGGAAAGTGATTAGAAGAAATCATCTGGCGGTTCGTCTTAAATCAACCGACTTAAGTTTTTCAGGCAAACAACTTACGCCTGTCAAGAAGGGGCAGAAACGCCCCATTGTGTCATCTTCTCCATCATCATCAGAAGACAATCGGCCCCTAAAACAATCGAGTTCTCGCCAACACATCACAGCTAAAACTAAACAATCGAATCCTCGTCAGCACATCTCAGCTAAGACGTTACAGATCCCGGCTCGTTCGAAGTTTCCATCTCTGCCATCTTCAATTACTCATTCGCGTGGTCAAATTGTGTCGACTAAATCGAAACAACATTCAGTCTCGGAGGCTCCAGGCGTTCAGTTTATCCCTTCTCCGCAGCACTCTACTCCAGTAGTAGACCTGACAGTATCATCTTCCACGTCTGGAAACCAAGGAACGGAGGTTCCCATTAGTATTCAACCGAAGTCGCCTATTTCAGCCATTAAGTCACCTATTTCAGTCATTAAAAAATCCTCAACCGAAGTCATCTTTTTCAGTCATTAAGTCACCTATCTCAGTCATTAAAAATCCAGTATGCCCAGACCTCATCCCTACTTCGTCAGATGAGGAATCTTCACTACCTAAATCTCAGGAAGGAACTTCTTCAAATGTGGCAGCTTCGGGCTGTTCCACCCAAGGCGGTCCCGTCATAATTTTCGAACCGGATGGAAATGTTTCATCCTCTTCGAATTCGTCCCGTGCCTCTTCTCGACGTAAGAAACAAACTACATTTTACGGTAGCCCCATTCGGCATTCTGTGAACATTATTCAGTCTCCTTTGATGTCTACACCTTCGTCAGCTCCTACTTCGCCCGACAAGAAAGTTCGATTTGTGGTGGCTAATTCAGACTCTGAGCCGATTAACCAAGCAGGACAGTCTCGGGTGGTTCTTCCCGATAACTCCGAAGGTCTATATCGGAAATTTACACGTTTCCCCAAAAAGAGTCCTTCCGACAATCCTTTGCGTCGGGCAGATAAATAAAACTTTCGTCTCTTTATTTTCAACACAAACTTTCAAAACTCCTGCTTATCGAGTCACATCAGTTAATTTGTAAAACTTTCAGTGTTTGTTAAATTGTTACAAGCCGTATTGTTTATTGTCTGTGAGGGCATAAATTTGTTTTTGTTTTACATTCCATAAAGAAATTCAAACGTTGTTTGAATTTTCCCGAGAGGGGGAAATGTGGTACGGCGTAGTTTAGAGATCATTATGTTATTACTATTGTGCTAGCTATCTGTGCTAAACTCGCCTTTGTCTATCAAGGTCGTGACCGACCTGCCAATCCATTCTAGTTTAACACATGCCTTTTAACACATGTGTTCTCTTTCAATCTTCTGCAACTTATGAAAGATTTGAGTTGTATTTATTTTCATTGTCATGACATAATCTAAATACTAAACTATCTATTTTATTTACATTACTATAACATAACAAGGAGAATAGATTCTTGTTTTACATCTGTCTTTTAACATTCCACACCCATGAAACTTTAGTGCGGGATACGTCTCGTCTAGTTCCGTTTGTAACCTCTAAGCTGACTAAACATTAGCTTGTGTTTCTAAAGCCGCTTGTTTCTTGTAATTTCTTTTAAAAATTTCTTTTATCTTAATGCCTGAACTGTATCCGGCTGAATTGCAACACTTTCTTTTTTGGTGGGAATTTTTGCAGCTCAAATTAACTGACATGTGTCCAGCCGAAAGATTGCGCACATAGAGACTCAGATTACTCAGATCACTCAGATCAGTTAAAAAGACTCAGATCAGTTTTCACAAAAATAAAATGGTTTGAATTTGGGACAACTTAGAAGGTCATAACTTAAAAGGCGATAACCAACCCGCATTGTATTTCGTTCTATAAATGAGAACGCGGCAAATTATAAAAAGCTTCAAATTGAACTGAGGCAGAAATTTAATTTTACAACCTAGTTCACGCAAAATTAATCATTTGGTGTTTTATATAGGTTGGGGTTGGTTAAAATTAATAGGACAAGTTTTAAAAACAAAGAGTTTCAATTTTTTCGATCATTTTATCGAAGTTTTTTTAATCAAAAAGCTTGTGGCTGACAATAGAGGGCAGAAAGAAAAGTGAGAGCTGTGTCCTGACACACAAACAGTCTTGTTATATGTTTAATTGGGATCCGAATCACAATCATGAGGATTTTTTAAGGCAGCGGAGTTAATCCCTTACCAGCTTGTTTTTGAAGTAGTCAAAATCCGACGGAAAAATACAAATTTCATCATAGTTCATTTCAATTACTGAAAGGGAACTTGGTGGTAGCAATAACAAAAGTACTTCTAATTATAGCAAAATTAATTGATCCATTTAAACATTTGGTTATTCATTAGGTAATGAGACTCACAGAATAAAACTTACACGTTGTGTCGTTTTCGGATCCCAAATAAAAATCCTGCTAATCAAGGAATCCTTTGTAATAACACTTTTTTCAAATTCTACAGACCGCGGGGAAGCTATTTTGGAATAATAGAAAAAAGCTGAAAAATATTTTTTGTTTCGCAGGTTTTTATTTTTAGCCACCGGACTTTTCGTTCCAGAATTATCACAAACACATTATTCGAAAGCTCTACGTCTGTAGAATTAATTTCTATACGTGCTTTTCAAAAACTGAAAACAAGGACGTGATTTTAAACGACTTTTAGTGTTATTTGTTAAATTAACTATTTTCAACGAAAAATCAAGACACGTGACAAAAGTTGAGAATTCATTCGAAAATTTCAAAAAAAAAATTTCAGATCTGATCATGTCTGATGCAGTTCAGGACAGATATGCAATCTCACAACAAATGGATTCACCCGGAGCATATCTGTATTTTTATTAAGCTGCAATAATTTGCTTTCTTGGAAAAAAATGTTTACGTCCACTATTAAGCTGTTCCACTATGGCCCTGCTCTTTTTTGCTTTTTTCATTTGAATTGAAGCATCTTTTTTTATAACTTCTGGTAAAAATTTGTGCTAACTGATTCAGTGGAGAAAAAGTGAAAAAACCTGTATTTGAACAAGATTGATCGTATCAGGGTGAAGCCCTGAATGTTCCGACTGCCTTTTAAAGTTTATGGAGCAGTAATAACAATAAAAAAATAAATGTAATAAAAAATGAAAAAAAAAAAATCTGAAATTTGAATTTTTTTGCAAAAATTATCCCCCACACGCCATATAGAATACAAAAGAATAGATTTTGCTCCTTTTAACAATTCAATTATGACAAATAAGTTTCTTTCAAACAATTTGGAACGCTTTCTAAGACGGATTAAATCTCCGCTTACGCGTTAATAGCGCTAAATATATCGCGCGTTAATTGTCCCAAATTGGCCAAAATGACAACCTTCAAACTCCCATAACTTTACAAAAAAAAATCACAGGTGAAGTATCTTTTCAAATTTAAGCTCAGGACAACAATACCTTTTGAATGGCATGAAAAATTCCGTCAAAAATGGCTAGTTGAAAAGTCGAAATTTGTCTGAAGAAAAAAAAACCCACCCCGAGCACAAATATTCTGTTACTTTCGTGTCGAAAGTCGGAACAATAATGTATTAACTATCCTTAATTAAACCCATTTAAACAAATATGGTAATATATTAAAGTATGTGGTAGATTTCAAATAAATAGCTTGATCGTTCTTGTTCTACTTCAAATTGTATTTATAGTTTAATTCACAGCCAGCTTTTTTTTCAAAAGCCGAAGTGTTTTGTTCGATTTTGAGGGGAAAAAAAAACATTTTCATCCGGTAGAGTTACGTATTAACAAAAACTGTCCCAGTAGCGTCTACTATGACATGAGTTGAAATGACAGTAATAAGCATTATAAATCTCAAATTTTTTACATATTTACAATGATATATGTTTACGTCCATTAAGACACTCGTCCATGAAATTCAATCATCACTGGTTGGAAGTGCACTTATAAGAGGTGTCCAGTGCACTATTTCTCATACAGTTTTGGTCCAAACTTCTGTATTGTACCCTTATGTATAATTTTTGAAAATTGTTTCGACGAATTTTAGGTGTACTATTTGGTAATTGTTCGAAAAAAGTGACGAATAAAAATGCCATGGTGGTTTTTTATATTCTGACCACTGTTACAAGGAACTTTGACAGCGTGAATTGATTCGGAAGTCTTGGCATTGGCAAGTGAGTATGCTTGCACTAGACTAAAATGCGAATGGAATTGCTCCCCATAGTAACAGAAAAGCATAAAAATCAATTAAAAACAAGACGGCTTGTATCAGGCAAAACCCTGATTGTTTTGACTGCTGAATCACCACAGTATTGACTGCTGAATAATCACAGAAAAAATTCACTGTTAAATTATCTTTTTGAATTTGAGCTCAGAGCAAAAACTGCTAGTCAATTGTGAAATTTTGTCTGGACATTACGAGACCAAAATGTGCAATATGTGCATTATAAGCGGATTCTGTAACAGGCCGTAATCAGATTCGTTGCGGAATCTGCAACATTGCCACTTTTCTTTGATCTTCTTTGCTGTTTTGGACTCCAAGAACAAATACCTAAAAAACTGTAGCGCTCGAAATCGCTCCAAAAATAGGCGAATTCGCGGAATCAAGAACAGTTTGTGGAATCCACAAACAAACAATAAGACGCATTAGTTAAATTGAGCTGTTGCGGATTCCGCAACTGTAAGAGGAATCCGCAAATTGTAAGTGGAATTCGCATTTTGTTTTCTGATTCCGTTTACATATATGTATATATGTAGTAGCGTTTAAAGTTATATCTTTTAATTACAAGTTGGTCACCAGCAAGTTCAATCCCAATTATTAAACAACTACGTTGATCAGCTACCTGTTGAAATGCCTAACGTTCAATCCCAATTCCTGTCAAACACCCAGCTTCAGTATTTGTGGGATTGATGGAATCCCAAATATTGATCTATTGTGTTTCTAAACATTCTCAAACCAATGACCCCAAAAAAAAATATATTCCATTATATTTCAGAGTTTGGAATTCCATCAATCCCAAATACTGACCAGTTTTTGGGATTCATCGAATCCCAAATACTGACAATTTGGCGATATGCTTTGCGTTATGTTTCTAAACACTCGCAACCCAAAGACTTCAAGTAAAGAGTTTATTCCATATTTATTCCCTATTATTCGAGTATTTGGGATTCCATCAATACCAAATACTGACCAATTTTAAGGATCCATGGAATCCCAAATACTGACAAATCGGCGATATGCTGTGCGTTGTGTTTCTAAACACTCTCAATCAAAAGTATTTTCAAAATCATGATCCCAAAAAATGTTTGCTGGGAGATGTATCCCAAATACTAAAAGTTGGCATCCACCGATTTGATTAACCAAAGTTTTAAGGTTTGTTCGTGGGTTACGCTGACAATGGTTAGGTCCTTGCTTTTCAAATCCGCATTGCTAAAGATAAGAAAACCAGCTCTAGCTTTTAATTGTTCATATGGAAGTTCAGTAAAAAACAAAATTCGGAACCCATTTACAGTTTGCAGATTCCACTTACATTTGCGGATTCCACTTACAGTTGCGGAATCCAGAACAACTACCTATTTTCGCTTGTTGCGGAATCCGAGACACAACAAATGTGCCGACAAACTTTTGGTTACAGTTGTTTGTACGCGGAATCCACAGAAATTTTGTAAGTTGAATCCATTTACATTTTGGAACATTTTTAAAGATTTTCTGGAATCCAGGAACATGCAGACATAAAATTGGGCGCCTACCCATTGCACAGTTTGGCCTCGTAATGGGGGAAAAAACCCACCCCGATCACAACTATTCCGCCAATTTGTTCGAAAGTCGGAACTAAAATCAACATATTAACGAGTGGGATCATGTTAACTATTCCCCCCCCTATGGTACCTTATAAAGAATCTTCCCCCCCCCCCCTATAAAAACACAATTCTTTTATGCTCAACTGGAATGGATTTGTATTTCTCAGAAATGTGTTCTGTCGCATTCCTATTGGTTGACGTTATTTCAATAAATTTCATCCAAAACTTGTTAACTATCCCCCCCCCCTCCTGTTGCAATAGGGGAGGGGGGGGGGGGGGTAGTTAACATGATCCAACGTATGTATGGAACCGATTTATCTAAGACCCTTTGGCAAACAAAGGTCAAATCTATTGTCTATTTTTCCGTAGATAATCGGTTTTTTTGTGGATTGAAATAGGTTTTTTGTGATTAGTGGATTGAAATGAATTGAAGCCAAACAAGACCGCTCGTATGAGGGCGAAGCCCCGAAAGTTACGACAGACGTTCAACGTGATAATTAAATGACGTCCTATGCAGCTAACAAAATGTCGGTTTTATTTTGAAAAACTGACAACTTCTTCAGCTTCTTCGAATATCGTTCAATTAGAATGTGGTCTTTTGTTTATACATCAAAACTTACTCATGCTTATTGAAAGATTGTTGAGTAGTTTGATAGTTACAAAAAAACAATAGCTGGATCCAATATTTTAAAAAGTTTTTCAGCGGGGTATCTTAGATTCAAGGGTGGCATGTTTTGATCTCAATGCCGTGCCAAACTCGGGTTTTGTGATAGTTATTTGGGCTAAATAGACATTTTCATTGAGGCGCAGAGACAATTCGGCGATAGGCAATTCAGCCAATTTGAAATTCAGACAATTCAGCCAAAAATATACAGACAATTCAGCCTGAGACAATTCAGCCAGTTTTACAAAACTCCGGCTCTAAATTTCGTTAACCGGCTCTAAATTTCGTATAGAGTCATACCCTCTGTTGGCAAGCTCGCAACACGTTGGCACGACTGCGGCGGTCCCTATTATTGGCTGAATTGTCTCTGGCTGAATTGTCTGCATACTTTTGGCTGAATTGTCTGAATTTCAAATCGGCTGCATTGTCTTTGGCCGAAATGTCTGGACGCGGTCATTGATTCAGTATTTCCATCAAATACCACAGAATTTCGAAAACGTTTACAAGTCAAAATCTGATAGATTTTACAGGCGTATGATTGAACATAAAGGGTTAAAATGAATTTTGGACAGCAAAAAATTATCAGAAAACACTGAAAATGCAGATTTGTAGACTTGCACGTCTTGTTTTGGATCACATTGACAAAATGATTTGGCTGTTGAAGCGAGTTTCAGCAAAAACATCGGATGTCATAATTTCATATTTGTAAATTTTTCAGCTAAGAAGAACAAGCTTTTTTGTTCCGACTTTCGATACGAAAATAACGGAATATTTGTGATCGGGGTGGGTTTTTTCTTCAGACAAATTTCGACTTTTTAACCAGCCATTTTTGACGGAATTTTTTTATCATTCAAAAGGCATTGTTGCCTTGAGCTTAAATATGAAATTAGATTTCACCTGTGATCATTTTTCGTAAAGTTATGGGGGTTTAAAGATTGCCATTTTGGCCAATTTGAGACAATTAACGCGCGATATATTTCGCGCTATTAACGCGTAAGCGGAAATTTAATCCGTCTTAGAAATCGTTCCAAATTGGTTGAAAGAAGCTTATTTGCCATTATTGATTTGTTACAAGGAGCGCAATCTATTCTTTTACAGTTTATATGGCGCGTGGGATGATGATTTTTATAGAAAAGTTTTCAAATTTTAGAAAAAAAAATTTCATTTTTTTGTTACATTTAATTTGTTAATGATATTTATGTTATTACTGCTTGATAAACTTTAAAACGCAGTCGGAACACTCAGGGCTTCCTGATACGAGCAGTCTTGCTCACATTCAAAGATAAATCGTGGACTCGAGCGACAAAGACAAAATAATGAATCCGGAGACCTAAATAACAAACTTAACGGGGAATATTGAGGAATCCAGCGACTTACTCGTTTTGTCTTTGAGTTATCTTGACAATAAATATCTTGTCAGCAGTTTTTGCAGACAAAATTAGTTACCGGATATTACTTGTAATTTGGAGAGACGCCCAATTTTGAGATTTCCATTTTTACATGTTGTTTCTGGTCTTTTTGTTCCGACTTTCGATATGAAAGTAACGGAATATTTGTATTCGGGTGGGTTTTTTTTCTTCAGACAAGTTTCGGCTTTTTAAATAGCCATTTTTGACGGAATTTCTTATATCATTCGAAAGCTATTGTTGTCCTGAGCTCAAATTTGAAAAGATATTGTACTTGAAAGATAAAACTTTCAAGAGCCGAAAAAACACTTAAGGCCATAAGCAGCTTCGAATCAGATTATGGCTTTAATTTGGGTCAAAATTTAAGGAGTTTTTAGGACTAGAAATGATGTTCACCTTATGAATTTTACATGTTGCTGCTACTAAAAGTAGATGTTGCTACTACTTGTATCATGTGGTTCAAAAGTAATTCCAAATCTCCTTTTCTGTTTTAGGGACGTTTTCCTCTTCATCCTGTTTTTCGTCATCTTACCGAGCCTCGGATGTTATCTTTGCCTAGTAATCTTCGTGTTGGTTGTCTACTGCGTGATCAAAAGTACGCGGGACAATTTTCTGAGCAATTTTCGCCCCCTCCCCCCCCCCCCCCTAAGTTTCGAACTTTTACATGTAAAGTTTTTGCTAGCATTGTCTGGTTGATAAAAGAAATTGATAATTATAAAATGCAATTTATAATAAGGCTATTTGAAAAAAAATCGTCCTCATACTTTGTAAAATCATTAGTTACACAACAAATTGACAGGATATGTAGGGGGAAGAGGGGGAGGGAAAAGAGCATAATTTTACCCCTATCCCTCTTTTTTATCGTCATCACATCGTCATTGTTTGTTGTACCACCATTAACGTATAATCACGACAAAGTTTATGGCGCCAATTATGGTCACATGAGCTTCTTAATCAACCACGACATATTGCGTTTTAGGATAATCATAGTTTTTTGAAATTTTCTCCTTGGAAATGAGTAAAAAGATGTTTGCTTCGTCAAAATGAGCAACTTTATTTTTACAAATTTTGTTTGTATTCGTTAACCGAAAAGAATATTTCCAACAACATAGAGTCATGCACTGAAACGTCTTCAGGTAACTCAGCTTCCAGCAATGGCGTGGTCCTTCACTACAATGCTGCTGGCGCAGCTGGCGGCACTGCTGCTTACCCGGTGTATGCTCAATCTCCACCCGCATACCCAGCTGCTCAACCGGGCTATGGGGCCCCTCAGGACTATCAGCCCCAACAACAACATCAGCAACAACAACAACAACAACAACAACAACAACAACAACAACAACAACAACAACAACAACAACAACAACAACAACAACAACAACAACAACAACAACAACAACAACAACAACAACAACAACAACAACAACAACAGCAACAACAACAACAACAACAACAACAACAACAACAACAACAACAACAACATCATCAGCAACAACAATTAGAACCAGAACAGAACGAAGCGCCTCCTCCCAATGCAAAAGGAATTGGCCCCCAGGCGAATTATGGGTTCATTGCCAACTAAAACAGAGTTGGCAATAACTGATACATGGTGAAAATAAAAGAATGCTGATGAATTGATTTTTTAAATTGTGCTTAAATGTCAAAGAATATAGGATTAAAATTTGTAAATTGCAGAAAAATTGCTGAAACTTTTCTATGGTAGTGAACAGAGTTAAACAAAATTTTACGTTTTTGCTCTGCAGTCCCTATAGTAACTAAAACTAATTTGAACAACATTTGCGAAGAAGTGATATCATTATTTGTTCACATCTGACCCACAGATCAAACTATCTGACAAATTACCAAACTTATCAAACTTTAGATCCACAAACTTGAAAAGTTTTTTCGGGTCTGGAAATGCCATTTTTCACTAGCTGCAGTAATTTCACATGACCATTTGATAGCTGACAAGTTGTTTTTGCACTGTAAAGTCTAATCAACAAGCTAAAATAAGCAATCAGCTTTATTTTTTTTAGTTTTAAGACTTTTTAAACTTGACTTAAAATTTGCGTCTTAAAGTTCGATAACTTTGGTACCACTTACCATATTGAAAATGATGAAACAAGGGTGTTTTTAAAAACCGGAATAAAGTGATGGTCCTCTTAACCAAATATTGATTCAAGTCCAAATACAAATCAGTTCATTTCCTCTCACCAGAATTTGCATGGTGCAATTTTTTTCTAGAATTTCTTAACTAAACGTTTACCTGGAAAAGATGTCAATTTGTTTCTTACACAGCCCAACACAAAATTTTGGTTTAGAATTTTAGGCGAAAATTGCATGATATTAATTCTGGTAAAATTTTAAGCCTTTTTTCTCTTAAGTTTTTGTGTCTAATCTTAAATCAGTTTTTAAAAAAATGCGTTCAAAGTTCTCAAGGTGGTTCGTTATTTCCTGTTTATTCAAATCATCACTGTATTGAATAAAGTCTCAGCAGATATTGTCAATAAGTTTGATCTTAAAACAGACATTTTTAAAATTCAACATCCAAATTTGCATTTATTTTAATTTTTATTTTGAGTGATTTGAATTTGAAAAAATGTCACCATGATAGATCGGTGGAACAGTTTTGTTATGTAATTTTATTTTGTTTGAGAAACAGTTTTCTATTTTTCTTGACTTTGATGTAAAAGAAACAAAAATTTACAAAAACTGCTGTAAGATGTTTGTCAACTTTATATTTCACCATCAAATACAGCCCTGCACAAAGAAACACTGCCCAAGCCAGGGGAAATGATGAAGGTATAACTGCTTGCCTCAATATTTTTTGGCATAATTAATTGACTGTTCTACACCCTAAAAGGCCAAATTAACATCTTCCAGCATAATTTTGAAGATGATCACAACCGCACAGCAATTTGTTTTAGTTATTTGACATTAATTGAAGGAAAATTTCTTGTTGGAACGCTGTCAAGAATCGTTCCGAACACTTACTTCGAGGAGGAGGACAAAAATTTGAATCAAACATTTAAAATGAAAAATATATATATATATTTTTTTATAAATGCTCAATAGTGGACGTTTGTCTGGAAAGCAAAAAATCAAAAAAAGTTTTGTTTTCTGGAAAGGGCTAGTAGAAGACTTAGGGCACATTTCAGTTTGGGTGTTCGCTGATATTTGTCTAATGAAATGTCGCTTTTCCAAAATCGCAAGAAATTTTTGCTTGCTACGAATTCGTGTCAATTTGTTTAAGGCGACAATTCAAAGTACGCGGTAACTAGTTGCAATTATGAAATTTGCTAATATCCCATTCTCTTCAGTGAAAGACAACTTTGTAGCCACTACCTAATAAAAAGATTACACAAAAAATGGCTCATACCAGGGGAAATGATGAATGTTACGACAACTTGCCTCAATATTTTTTGCCAGAATTCATTGACTGTTCTCCGCCCTAAAAGATCAAATTAGCATCTTTCAGAATAATTTTGAATATGGCCACAATTGCACAGCGTTTTTTTTTAAGTTATTTGACATAAATTGACAGAAAAGTTCATGATCGAACCCTGCCATGAGTCGTTCCGAATACCAACTTTGAGGCGGAGGAAAAAAACTTGATTCGAAGTTCAAAATGAAGTAATTTATTTATGATGAATTTGCTCAATAATAGACGTTTATCTGGAAAACAAAATCTAAAATTGTTTTCGTTCACTGAAAACTGCTAGTAGAAGTCTTTAAATACTAAATACTACCAGTGAAACCTTCAACTCGGTCGTGAGCTGATATTTACCTGATGAATTGTCACCTTTCCGTAGTTGCAAGAAATTTTTGCTTGCTACGAATTGGCGACAATTCGTTGCCGGCGAAAGTTCGTTGCAGGCAAGAATTCACGGCGCACGATAACTCGTCGCAATAATGAAATGCGATAAATAACATAAAATAGCAAAAAAAATAGTGTTTTCAGCTGTTTGAGCGAGCTTGAAAAGTCAAATTGGGCAATCTGTATAGAACAACATTTTGAAAACCCGTCCACATAACACCCATCGAAAAAAATCTAGATATGCGGGTCATCCGAGATTTTAAAAATCTGTGAAAGAAAAGTAAATATAATAGTTAGTATAACTCCGAAATTCACTATTTGAAAAACAGCTCAGATAATTCACAATGAAAGTTTAAATGAAAACGGAAGCAAATGGAATTGACTATTGAAATGGTGAACAACTATTTGAGGGATAAGAGAAAGCTCAATAAAAAAGTCAGAAAAAAGGTTATGATGAAAGACGCAGGTAAGGCTATACTGACTTTTACTACATACAAAATCTGCTAATCCCCCATTATCTCAAGTTAAAGACGATTTTGTAGTTATTACTTAATGAAAATCTAAATATCTATTTACATATCTATTCTTATGCAACTGAAAAATTGTTGAAACTTTCTGAAATTATGCTGAATTTCAACGGAAACTTAATTTTAAAAAATAAGTCTCTTCAGAAAAAAATGAGTTACCAAGAAAAAATGTAAATCGCTGCATCGTATGGAATCTTACTACAATTTTACACATTCAATTATTTAGTATGTATTACAACTTTAAGAACTACTCTTTTCTGTCAAAAGTAACTGACTCCTTTTTAGATTGTTCGTGTCCCGACTGAATGGTTGGTCGTTTTGAAATCACGATTCGTTCACTTTAAAGTTATTACTTTATCATGAAATTGTACGTTGTTTTAGAGTTTCTCTACTTTTGTACAAACTATCTTGCGTAGTTTCTTTATGGAAAACAAAACATAAAATAGAGCAAACTTTAGGCGAGAATTTATAGTAATTTAGAAACAATGATGTATTCTAACAACCCAAACGACATAATTTGTTTGAAACTAGCCCACTAAACATATTTGGCTGTTTTATGACGTAGCGGTCTCCCTAGGTAGTAGCCAATTGTGCAGGCACATCGAATAGAATGAATTTTTCTACAAAAAAAGTGAATTAGAAATTCGGATAAAAATAATTGATAATAATCAATTATAATGTATTTTAATCGATTATATTTGATTTCAAAAAAAGAGATTATAATCGATTTTTAATTGATTAAAATTAATTATTTCTCAATTTTTGTAAGACTGGTGATTATTAAAGCCTGAAACTGGATGCGGGCGATGAAACATTTCTTTAACTGATTCTATGTGATGCTAGCTAGAGTTTATACCGGAAATCTTTGTCTGATATGCGTTAGAGCTTGATTCTTTAGTAAGCTTAAGTGTTCTAAATAATGAAAATGGTAAAGATACTCGTTTTGTATTCACCGCAGCTTTGAAAAAAAAACAGAAAAACGCGCAAAATAGTCGTGCGTTTTTATCGAAAACATTCAGAGCGCTAAAATAAGGATTTTATTTTCGATCGGTAAGCTTATAGCAATGCTTGAAGTCACCGGCAGTAATTCTTTTTACACTGAGACGAGGGAAAAACCGAGAAAGAAATATAATAACTGGAGGTACAAAAGCCCCTCGGCTAGTCGTGTCAAAAACCGAACAACGACAAGCGAAAATGACACAGGCTTTTCAAAACCAAATGTCTTGTTTGATTACAGTTTTTTATCAAAATCAGTGGATCTGGACCTTATTTCTGCAACCAACATTCCTAAAGAAGAGTCAAGAAGCATTTGCACCAGGTCCCAGAAGTACGAAAGTTGCGATGACGAAGATTGTTGCATTTGCACGAATTCTTGGAGCTTTCCATCATTCCTGGAAACAAAAAATGACCATTTTGACAAACCAGTTGTGACTTTCTGCAGCTCAAATCGTCCCAAATCGGGCGAGAGAAAACTGAAAATCCAGGGAAATCTAGAGGAAAAACAAAGAAAGAAACTTGAAGCTATTGAATTTGAAGTGGAGGAAATGACGCTGAAATTGAAACTTCTTCAGCAGGAAGAGGAAAAGCTGAAACTGGAAAACTCTCTCAGATTATCAAGAATTGCAAAGACTGATTCTTCAAAATGGTACGAAAAAAGAAACACCGACTTCTGCATAGGAGCAAACCGAAACAATAAAATGCTGAAAATCAATCGAAATCACAATGCAAATGTGAACTACAAACGAGATCTGCTAAAATTGGCGAAAAATAAAGATTATGATTCCGATTCAGATTGGTGATTAATGTATTGACAAAAATGTCATGAATTAAATAGAGTTTCTAATCCTGTTTTTTCCACGCGGAGCCGAAAACACCCTTAGCGAAAGTTAGCATACTTATCAAAATCTGCATCCGAAAATTTTTCGGAAAGAGAATGAGAAGTAATATACTGGAGCTAAACATCTTTGGTTTTGGCTAAGAGAAATGATTTCATTTGAATATAGGGTCTGTTACACCAGGCTAACTGAGGTTTCGGGAAATTCTTACTGTATTCACTGCTCTCATACGCCTCATTAGCACACTTCATCGATCAAAAGAAAATCATTTTGTGGGCTGTTTTCTACTCCCCCATTTCAACATTTCAATTTTTTCAGTTGTTTTAAGTGTTATTATGGCTAAATACGTGATTTTACGATGTAAGGTATGAAGAACAAGTTCATTGCATTATGACAAAAATTAGTTTATTCAAAACTGAAATTAAAATGTGAGGGGAGGGGGTGGAAAAGAGCTATTTTGTGCTAGTGTAACTCTTCCATTTCAATCAAACTTGGCATATGTATCCAAAGCATGGAATTTAATGAAAATATAACCCCGAGGAAACACTGAGGAGTAACTATTTAGTAGTAGAACCTAACATCCCAAAAAGCAACGAATTTGATAACAAACTTTTCTCGGCATTAAGAATTTTTAGATTTTTTATCTCGTTCGAATAACGGCAAACACCTTCGACTCATTCTGATCAGTAGACCTGGCACCTAATCTTGGCTGAAAATTTAAACACAGAGGCAAAACTGAACTTCCCAACTCTTGCACTGCAAAAAGTATAGGATTAAAACAGCAAGAGACTCAAGAACTATCAAAGAATATTCGAATGTTGTTATCGTTGATGAAAACTAGGAAACAAAAGAGAACCAAATTTTTTGTTTGAAAATATTTTAAAATTTTAAAGAGCTCGAAGTGGCATTGAGTTGGACCATTCATAAAAATATTTTCGAGGAAAAAAATCAAGATCTCGTTATCGGATAACATCGGATAATTGTATCGGATAATTGTAGGAAGTAAAATATTAGGTAAATAAGCCGACAGAACTACAGCCGACAGCCAAATATCTGAAAATCGACCAAAAATGTTCAATGAATTTTTTGTGGAAAAAATTTATGTACTACACAAACAATATCCACGAAAGCCATATATGTAATAGAATCAAGGTGTTATTCACAATTCGGAAACTAAACCGAGAGCTTAACCGAAAAGCAAAAAATCATAATATCGATGTTAAAGCGTAATAGCGATGATTTATCACTAAACAAACTATTAGATCTATCAGAATGAACAAAGATAGTTTTGACAAAAAAAAACGTACCCAGACAAGTGAATGCAAAATAAGCATCGGAAAAAAAACTTTCCACGCGGTAACAAAACAGAAAATACCTCAGCAGAAACCCTTCATGCCGAAAGAAAAACTCAAAAACAAAGTTTATTAAACAAATTAAGTCTCCTTTCCCATCAGAAAACATGCGCACACAAAACAATTTGGCCATCAAACGATGCATTAAGGGGCCACTAAATCAATTAAAAACAGAAACCAATAAGGTAGAAAAAAAACGAGATTTAACAAATCGACAACCAATGTATAAAATTACAACCTATGTAAAATTTCAATTCGGGCAAAATTTTTCAATGCTGAAACACTTCAATAAATTTTAGTGAAATATATTTACAGCTAAAAATGAACTATTCTTTGATTTGGCAACTAACCCGTCGAAACATCAGCAGACAAATAATAGGCAGAACTTTTTTGAACTAAAATACTCACCATTTGAAAAAAAAGGTCCTAGTCAGATTCTAACTCATGACTTTTGCCGTCCCAGTCGTATTCGTTACCTCCGGGCTAAGTGTGCAGGAGACAACAACAAAATTAATATCATTATGAACCAAGAAACTACCAGGAGTCGATGAGTCCTGTGAACAAAGTTAAAAACAAGTACACCCAAAGACAAAGCTCTTCTCCACTTTCAGTGGCCGCAACAAAAACAGCGTTTTTTTTTATTTCACAAAACTTGTTGTATTCAGTTCAAATTAATATTTGTTTTTAAACAACAAAATTTTGAACTTATTTTACGGAATGAAATAAGTTGACAACTAAATTTGAAAAATGGATGAAACTTCAAATATGTTCTGTGCTTTTTGGAGACAAGGATTCACTATCAAACTAGTGACTCTTCAATTTTTCAAATGTAGTTGTTAATTTCTTTCAGACTGTATAAAAAGTCCAAAATCGTTTTTTTTAATGCTAATTTGATCTGAACACAACAATTTTTGTAAAATTATTTTAAAATTCAGTTTTTGTTGCGCCCAGAAAAATTGAGAGGGACTTTGTCTTCTGGTGTGTTTGTTTTTTTTTAAATGTTTTTTTTTTCAGACAAAAAATGTACCACTTAGAATTATCAGTCGCACAAAATAGAATAATAAACTCATTTTAGTCGTTAAGTCCTTTTAGTCTGAGTTTTTTAATATTTATCGAAACAACCGAATTATTAATATCTTGCAGATCTATCTTTAACTTTGTTTTTTAAAATATTTCAGCTTTTGTTTTGATTTCAATTAACATAAATTCATTTCTTTCAATTGCTCAATAACAAAAAAAACCGTGTTGCGAACTTTCGCTTGATAAAAATAGTAGCCTTTTTGATTATTTGCTATATCAAAAATTACTGATTTTCCATCGGTCGTAACGGTCGCCCAGCCAAAACTGCGAGCAATTAGTGCTAGCGAGCAGAAGTTTCAATAGCAGAACATCTTTTTTGAGACGTGAAAAACTTGTCTTTTTCTTTCACGCTGTCGATTTTTCTGTGCTACTTGAAGAGCAACCTGCTAACATTGTTCAAATTTTAGTTTGTTTAACTTAGTCGTGACTTCAATCTTCAGGAGCAATTCTAACATTTACTATTCTCGGAAAATCTTGTCATTATTGACAAGCGTTCTAATAGTTAGTTCGAAAAACTTTTTGAGAAGGGCCCTAGGGAAAAATTTTTATGGTCTAGTATTTTTTTTTGAGTTCGCGAGCTAGTTTTTTTGTGTTCGCGAGCTCTGTCCAATGATAGTCCTTTGTGATTCAAAACTCTTATTTTACGCATTCCAATAAAAAATAATAACATATGTTTGGAAAACGAAAATTCATTTTTCAAAATCGCAGGTGTAGATCATTTGGCACAAGATTCAGATTGTACTATTTTGAGTAATCCATTTTTGGCAAACGGATCCTAAAATGTTTTTAAAGGCGCTTTTGGCGCCAAAATATACTATTTTTGATGGGGAGCGCGCTCCGAAAAGACGCGATTTTTGGTCAAAGTTTTCCAAAAGCTCTTAAAAACGCATTTTTGTCTTTCCTTAGTTTGCCTGGGGCGTATAAAATGGGGTCCTATGCCTTATTCCCACCCTCCTCGAGAAAATTGTAGATTCGCCCCTGAGTTGTATGATCTTTTGACTTATCAACCCATTACAATGAATAGCTTTTAGGGAGGTGACCAATGCAGGTTGGTTAGTGAAATATTCTATTAATTAACTAGCCATGTTAACAAATTTGATGTTATGTTGGTTGGCTATATCATGCTGTTGAACAGCGGAGAATTGGTAGCTATCCCGATAATTCTTTTTTCTAAAAAATTTCAATGAACAATTTTGGTGTCACTGGTCTTCAAGACCCTCCCCCTCTAACTGACCAAATATACGTAGAACTTCCATCCTAGCAAGTGTTAATTTTGAAAATTAATTACGTATAAATTATGCTTTTCGATCATAAATTTTAACAAGACTGCTCGTATCACGGCGAAACCTTGATTGTTCCGACTGCCTTTAAAAGTTTTATGGAGCAGTAATAACATCAACAAATTAAATGTATCAAAATAAATTTAAAAAAAAATTTTCTTAAATTTGAAATTTTTTATGAAAATCGTCCCCCCACACGCCATATTAAGTACAAAAGGATAAATTTCGCTCCTTGCAACAAATCAATTATGGCAAATAAGCTTCTTTCAACCAATTTGGAACAATTTTAAGACGGATTAACTCTCCGTTTACGCGTTCATAGCGCGAAATATATTGCGCGTTAATTGTTCCAAATTGGCCAAAAGGGCAATCTTTAAACCCCCATAAATGTACAAAAAATGATCACAGGTGAAAAATTGTTTCAAATTTGAGCTCAAGACAACAATAACTTTCGAATAACAAAAAAAATTCTGTCAAAAATAGCTAGTTAAAAAGTCGCAATTTGTCTGAAGAAAAAAAACCCAACCCGAGCACAAATATTCCGTTATTTTCGTATCGAAAGTCGGAACAATAAGGGATTGCAGTTCAATTATGTTATTGTTCCGACTTTCGATACGAAAGTAACGGAATATTTGTGCTCGGGGTGTTTTTTTTTCTTCAGACAAATTTCGACTTTTCAACTAGCCATTTTTGACGGATTTTTTTTATATCATTCGAAAGGTATGGTTGTCTTGAGCTCAAATTTCAAAAGATATTTCACCTGTGATCATTGTTCTTAAAGTGACGGAGGTATAAAGAGTGCCATTTTGGCCATTTTGGTATAGAGAGTTAATCCGTCTTAGAAATTGTTCCAAATTGGTTAAAAGAAGCTTATTTGCCATAATTGGTTTGTTACATGGAGCAAAATCTATCCTTTTGTACTTTATATGGCGTGTGGGGTTATGATTTTCATTTAAAATTTTTCACATTTTGAAGAAAAAAAATTCTTCTGTTTCATTTTTTTGAATTTTTTAAATGTTATTACTGCACCATAAACCTTAAAAGGCAGTCGGAACATTCAGGTCTTCGCCCTGATATGAGCAGTCTTGTTGTTCCGACTTTCGATACAAAAGTAACGGAATATTTGTGCTCGGGATGGTTTTTTTTTTTCTTCAGACAAATTTCGACTTTTTGACCAGCCATTTTTGACGGAATTTGTTTTATATCATTCAAAAGGTATTGTTGTCCTGAGCTTAAATTTGAAAAGATATTTCACCTGTGATCATTTTTCGTAAAGTTATGAGGGTTTAAAGATTGCCATTTTGAACAATTTGGGACAATGAACGAGCGATATAATTCGCGCTATTAACGCGTAAGCGGAGATTTAATCCGTCCTATAAATCGTTCCAAATTGGCTGAACGAAGCTTATTCGCCATAATTGATTTGTTACAATGAACAAAATCTCTCTTTTTGTACTTTATATGGCGTGTGGGGGGATGATTTTCATTAAAAATTTCAAATTTTAGAAAAAAAAAATTTCATTTTAATTTATTTTTTTATGTTATTACTGCTGCTGCATAAACCCTAAAAGGCAGTCGGAACATTCAGGGCTTCGCCCTGATACGAGCAGTCTTGTTTATTTAGATAATCTATTTTCAATCAATTTTCTCTAATAAAGCTGGTACTTTTGTACAAATCTAGGCTACACTCAAAGTTATTTCCTGGAAAATTTGTACTTTCTTCCCCCTTAAATCGATTGAGGAGAGCGGGTATTGTACGGGTTGATCCAAACTTACTTTTGAATTTGAGGTTAACAATATTAGGCACAAAGACGAAGCTATACTTCACAAAGAAAAGCAGCTTGCGGCAATAAGGAGCTCTAAAACGCCAGGAAAATGATATGCCTTGAAAATGAATTTATGAAAAAGCGGGTGAGTTGATCTCACTACATGCCTTCTCCTAATAGAAACAAATATAATCCCCCAAAAATCACTGGGCCGCCTTATTAGCCAAAAAGTTCCGTACATTTTCATACTTAAACACAACATGCTTTAATATTAAACATCACGTATGAACTCTTCTCAATTAAGCGGATATTATATAACACATTCTGCATTAGGTTATGATGTAGGGCAGAAATATGTAGAGCAACAATTCGCATGAAATATTGCAATGAAATTTGCGAGTTACATAGAACATAATTGGACCGGTGATGTACCAAAATCGTTGCTTGTGTTAACATTTTGCAACACTCAGATTCGAAGATAGAAATTTTTGTTTGAGATGAAAAAAAAAACATTCTTTAAGCAGGAGATGTAAACTAATTGTTTTAGACATCGTATTTCTTATTCGACAACTTTTATACGAGCAGATTCTGATCAAGCTATCACAAATTTCAACGAGGCTCAGACTAAGTATAAAATCCGTTATCGTTTTCCAAGACACAGAAACGAACCTGAAGTTTGCAACACCTGAAATTCAAAAAATACAGAAAACAGAAAGAGTCATTTAATTATTTGCAGCAAGTCAGACTCACCGGTACAAATCTAGACTGTGACAACCCAGCCACATAACCTTTTTTTGATACACACTAAGAAAAGCGGTTTCAGCTAAACAAAACCTTTCAATGAACGGGAATTTTTAGCATTAAAAGCTGACTTGCTGCAAACAATTTCAATTTTCCCAAACCCCGGCTATAATATTTACTTTTTTCATTATATGCCTATAAAAACTATTTGAAAGACCGAGTGAAGTAACTTAAAACAGAATTTGCATAAATTTATTCAGCTTTTACAAAGAAAAACATAGAAACACGACCACTTTTTTCTGACATTTAACAAAAAATTATCCGATCACTTCAAAACAAAAATCAGAAAACGTTTTTCGAGAAATTCGATCCATGCCAAAGAAATATTAGTCAATGTGCCCATTTACAAATTACAATACTAACTTCAATTGCATCAAAAGTTGTTTAAATTAGAACAAAAGTCCATGCTTTTGCAATTAAACCGTCAATTAGCAGACAAACGATGTCCCGGCAGTTCAATTTTTCCCAAAAAAATTTTTTCATTTCGTGCAAAAAAAACAAAGCCCGGCAAATTTTTTTGCTTCAAAATAACGGAATCGGCCAGGAAAAGATTGAGAACAGATTTGCTTGAAAATTTGTTTAATGGAAGAATAATCTAGTTCCGATTACATGTAAACTTGCTCGCGCAAAAGAAATATCACTTACTCCAAAATCACACAACGTTTTTGTTCCGATCATTTAAAATCTGGAAAACATCGTATTCGGGGTTTTTTTTTCATTTTTATTTTCCACGCAAAATCACGCATCAAAAATTGTTCGAATGATATATCATAATGAAGCCTATTTTGCCGTATTTCTAACAATTGAAAACTTTCAAAAACAAAATGCTTCAGAATCGAGAAAAAAATTTATTTCAAATTTATGAGTTTTAGTCTAACTTCGAGCGTGTAAAGCGACTGCTTAACGCTCGTTATATGAAAATTGGTAATATTAGCTGAAAAAACACATCGCGTAATATAGTAGATTGAAAGTCACACCGCGATACAACACAAACAGCAAAAAACATAAGAGGTAAAAAAAATGAAACAAAGCCAACAAACAGTTGGAAAACAGTCAATGAATGCAAGTAAACAGAAAAAGTACAAAAAAGTTGAAAAAAGATATTTAAAGAACTTTGACTTTTTTGAACAAGCCATGATTGATAAACGTAACACAATGAGAAAATTGCATCAAACGATAAAAAATTTCCGCTAGGAATTTTTATAACTCAATTCTATTTTCGAAGTTCGAAGCCGATCACGTTTTTGCTAACTTTGCACCTATGCTGATCGATAGTTGAATTTGCCTTCTTTTCGAAAAAAAGAAATGAATTGCACTCAAAAAGAAGCCAAAAGTGAAACCGCGAAAATCAAATTTGAGCGTGAACCAATATTTTTCTTGAATAAAAAAAATCACAAAAACCTGTATAAGAGTGTTCACTGCTTTAATTATTCTTGAAAACAACATCAAATTGAAAAAAAAATTTTTTTTATTTTTATTAATTTAGTCAGATGAATTTGTGCTACTTGTACAGCAACATCCGTGGGTTATTTTTTGCAATTGTTGGAAAACAATTGCATGCATTCTTTGCATCAAAATTTTACTCCATTATTCTAGGAAAGCAGCACTGCGTTAAAATACGCCCTTGAAAACTGAACAGAAACTCCAGTCCAAAAACTAAACGCCATGAAAAACTTATATTTGCAAAGGTTTAGGTACCGGCTGCGCTCGAATCCTGGATATTCATCGTATCAAAAATCATGTTCATGTAGAGCTAGTTTAGCCATGATTAGATTCCTATTATTTTGGATTCCGAAATGAAAGGGCCCAAAAATTTTTTACTCCGACTTACTTAATGCGAACGTAATCACTTGAGAAGAGTGAGTGCATGTCTCATTTTTGTTTTAAAAAATTTCAAAAAGAGACTTACTTTTAAAAATTTTGATTAATCTTGTTAAAAGCTGTAATCTGAGCAATTTGTATTTATAAAACAGCTGAGGGTTACCCCTTAAAATGAACAGACGCTCGAAAACAGTCTATTTTTTAATTATTTAAACACTTATTTTGACTTGAAACTATATTTCTGATTTCCTGTAAGTAAGGATATTTTTGAAATTGGTTGTTTCATCATGTTACCTGTTACAAATTGTTGAGTTCTTGAAGTGATTCTTTTATATTGAATTTTTAAAAGCTTAGAGTAAGCGGTGTCTAATTCTCCTGACATGGCATATTACTTTCTAGTCAAGAAAAACTGTTTCAATTTAAGATCAGATGAATCAAATTTTGCACGATCACACGTTTTAATTGTCCAGCTGAGTTGTTTTTCCAATGATATCGATAAGATAATTTAATGTAGTATTGCAGGGCAGTGTAGGTAACTGATAACGTTCATCAGTAGTATTCTTGCTTTGATAGGTAGCGGTTTTTTGATCGACTGTAGTGTTTAAATACCACAGGCCATTTTTCTTCAGATAATTTTAACTTGAAAGGTCAAAAAATGGTCTACAATTACTCCGAGATATTTCATACTTATTTTTTCTTGAATCATTTTTACGTCTAGGGGAATTCAAAAACAACTTGACTTATCAAATTAAACATAACTCAGCTAAACTCAAACCACGACAATCGAATTTGGCTCTTCAATTTCCCCCACATTCGAATTTCGAAAACTACTTTAACGTTGTCATACGGTAATGAAATTTGCTTGGTGGAGAAATAAACCATTCTGAACACATTGTTTTTGTACCTCATAACGAAAAATGACGGGTTTCGCTGTTATCTGTAATCGCTAGTGTAGGTATTATGAAAGTGAAAAATTTGCAACGTGGTGTGGAGTGGAAAAGAGGCTAATTTTATAAAGCCTTTTCCTGAAAAACGAAAGAAATCAACACGACCTATACAAGTATCTTCACTTCATTTATCGACACTTAACAAGCATGCTGTTTTAGCTTCAATTTATAGCTAAAAATTTTACGTCTAGGGTAATTAAGTATTTTTTCATATTTTCTAACATGTTTTCTACTGCAGATTATAAGCTCTGTTTTTAGCATTAAGTGGGAGTAAAGTCTCTGAAAGTATTTGGATAAAATATTGCAGTTTATCCAAGTGCTATTTATAGCTATTTATTTAGATGGATCCGACAAAGCTGTGATACTTCAGCTCATCTGTCTCTACTCTCTCTACTCTTGTATTGGGTTTAAAAAGATGTGGCTAGAAAGTAATGTTAAAAATACTGTAATAAGAAAATATGATAAATCGAATCAAACTTCATATAAGTTAAGCAGGTTCTATAAATTAAAACGAGAATTCATTACTCATCGTG
Source organism: Symsagittifera roscoffensis (assembly GCF_963678635.1). Lineage (NCBI taxonomy): Eukaryota > Metazoa > Xenacoelomorpha > Acoela > Convolutidae > Symsagittifera > Symsagittifera roscoffensis. The sequence goes on from NC_087065.1 coordinate 51,589,194, forward strand.
TGGGTGGCAAAATCTACTGCATGTTTCGCCTGAGGAGCATTCAAGAATGCGGCAAAAACAAATCGAACAATTAGCATCAGAAACTATGATTATCCGAATAAGACATGACTTCACCTCTAGCTAAAATTGATACCATGTACCTACTACCATTTGGTCAAACAAGTTGGCAAAAAAATATTTATTTGTTTCTTCTGAATAATTAAAACAACAATGGCAATCACAGGTAAAAGCACCTTCGCTGCAGATTATTGGCGATGAGTGGGCTGAGTGTTTAACATATTTTCTAGTTTTAGTAACAGCTGCTGTTCGACTAACATTATTTTTCAAGTACAAGTAGAACAGTACGCACACGTTTGATAAGCATCATGACGAGGGTTTTGGGATCTGGAATTATTATGGTGAATTAACTTAGCGTCGTTCAATTTGATTTGAATTAACAATTTTGTGAAATGGCGAAAAGAAAGATGGAAATAGAAAAATGAATGAAAACTGAAAGAAAACGACTAAATGATGGTATAAGTATAAACGTACCAATGCTGTAGCAATTTAAAAATATACTTAAAGTCTTCCGCCTTCCAAATATCGGCAATTTCCTAAGAACACTTTCGGGTAAAGAAAGAGCAGCTACAGCTGCCTGGTCTGGGCTGTGATCTAAAATTTTCCCTGCGAGAAGTATTAATAAAAACTCCCTTTCTTTTATCAAGGGAATATTTTAGCTCTGTTCAATATTTTAAATCGCTTGATTTCAATTTCAGAGCCAAAAAAATAGATTCTAAGCAAAAAAATGTTCGCTTCCACGATTCAAGTTCCATTTGATGACATACTTCACTCCGTTTCTTTTATTCCTGTATTTTTGAAGCTACACGTAAAATTGATCACGTCTTCCCTGTTCCGTTCATTTTTTCCCCACGAAATCTCTACCGCCGACAAAACAAGTGGGCGTCTTTTCAAATCTGGTGGTCTCCGGAACCATCTTCAGTTGCTATAATGCTGTTGTTGTTCTCCTGAGGCACCGCAGCAATTGCAGCGCCATCGCCGTCACCACTGTGATTGGACGTAGGCGAACCAGAGTACAGGCTAAATTTGTGTTCGGTCATGGTGCTGTTTATTGAGGTCACTGTTTCCGACCGGACAATCGAGTTGTCGGAGATCGAGATGTGAGTCGTGTCGTCTCGCGAGTGTTCGTCCGGCAGAGCTGGCTCCGGTTCTAGGCCGGCGAAGAGGTAGAGATTGTCACTGGCAGCCAGTGCTATCACATCGTGCTGTGGATGCCAGGCGCTGTGAATCTGTTTCTTAACAGTGTCGAATTTACCTGATTCTATGTCGTCCAGTGGTGTGAGTTTCTGCCTTCCCATAGTTGTAGGATACAATTCCCGGCTAGCTTCGAACGTGTAATCTGTCTGATTTTCTAAGTTGAATATTCGGAATCTGTTTTGATAAGAACCAGTTATTATGTGCCTGAAATAAAAACAACAGTTAGAACCCACTGATGAAACGAAACGTGAGGGTATGAATACCTTAAAGCTATCAGATCACATATTCTTGAAAAAATGAAACTTCACTCACAATCGTCTGATGGTGTCGAGGTTTGTAACATCTATTTTCAGTTGTAAAAGTCTGTTTAATTGCATATTTCTGATAATTCTACCTTATCGCTCGAAAACTTTTAACAAAAATAATTTTTAGACTGGAACGGCTAGCTAGTTTAATCAATCAAATTTCACTTATTTTCAAAATTTAAGTATTGATTACCTCTTGCTTCATTGAAACTTCAGCATATATTTTTTTCATTTTTATTACGATGATTGCAACATTCACTTGTCTGAAGCAGAGGATTCGGCTTTACGCCGGTTCAAACAAAATTGGGAACTATTGAGCGACAAGTACAAGTTAGATTTGTAATTGAAAGGGATGGGTGATACATGTACAGTATGTGGACTGGGGGAGGGGAGTACCTGTCGTCGTGGCTCCAGGAGCACTCGAACTTGTCGAAGATGGAGTCGTTCTCGTACAGCCAGCACAGTTTGTGCCTGAGAGAGGGGTGCACTTGGTAGCACGCAATCGGTCCACTCTCCATGTTCAAATCCCACACCTATTTTTATGAAAACACATTTTTTTTAAATGACAAACATAGCCAACTAACAGTTGGATAACATAGCCAAATAACAGTAGAAAACTAATGAACGCAAAGAAACTGAACAAAAACGGAATTGTTTTTTCAAAAATCTTAAATTATGAATTTCGAAGAAAAAAATAGATGGCCGTAAAGCTCTTTGAATTTGTAGAACAATTTATGATGGTCATTTTTTTGTTAAAATTAACTCAATTTGAGAAAACTAGATCAATATGTAGAACTTTTATTTCGCTGGGAAATCTGATAATTAATTTCCATTTTCGAAATTAGAAGTCGATCACGTTTTTTGTGACCTTAACAATTTTGCTGTTCGATAGTGGAGTTTGCCTTCTTTTAACAAAAGAAATGCATTGAACTTTAAAAAATCAAACCGCGGAAAATCAAAATTGAGCGTAAACAAATTTCAAGACTCTTTCCTCAAAAAAAACCAAGACCTATATAATAGTACTCACTACGTTGATTATTCTTCATAAAAACGTTTCAAACTATTTTTTATCGAAAAGTCATGTTGACAGCATAAGTTGACTTCCTTTCAGAAAAAAAAACAAAACTTTTTGCTGAAAGGAAAACAAAAGTCAAATTTGAGCATTTAATCAATACGATCTATATTAGTCTCTTCATGAAGTTCATACGCTCTTAAACAGAATAAATTGTTATGCTATCTCAAATGACGTAAACACAGTTTCGAGACGATGACAAGTGGCATGATCGTCATTCAAGTTCAAAACACCAAGATGATCAATGGAAAATTTGATTCAAAAATTGATTTGGTGTCTGACCTTGACAGTGAGGTAGTCCCTGGTGAGCATGTAGCGTCCACTGTGGCTGAATCTGACGTCACTGAGGGAGGAGCAGATCTCACTGAAAAAGTTCTGGCTCCTCTCCGCGTCATCCTCCTGCTGCTCAAACACTAAATAACACAAACCTCAAGTATCATTTTCACAAAGGCAATCTAGTCAAAGAACCCATCTCACTGTACCCTGCTCCGCATACACTCATATTCAAAAATACAGAAGCAACTTCGACACAAACTTCCAATTAGCAGGAGTAAAATTCCGATTTTAAACTCATTGTCTTCCAACGTGAGTTTTTTAGAGCATAATCAAGGTATTTGTGAGAAATTCTGGAAAAAAAAACAGCATGCCATCTTTGAAGTTCCCATAGCTCGATAGGACTCTTACTTCAACAAGTTTACTCTAACAAGGTGAAGACTGTTTTTCTGATTGTTCCGACAACTAAAAATATGAAAGGAGGAACTACATCTTTGGGTGTTTTAGTTTTTTTTTTACTTTTTCTCACGCAAAATCAGCTTTTTAACCTAACTACGAAAATTAAAGCGAGCGAGTAGGCGTTTTAACAGTTAGCGCTTTCAATTTAGCCTTTAACTTGACTTTTTTACTCTAATAACTTAGCACGTCTTTGCAAAAACAGTTTAAAAATATCAAACACTGAGGTGAAGTGGAGCTCCGCACCACTTGCGAAACAATACAAACATAAAAACACAGGATGTCAAAAAATGAAACATAGCAAACAGCCAGTTGTTAAAGAGTCAATGGACACAAGTAAAAAAAATTTAAAATTTCGTTTTTTGAGAAAATCTCAACTTTCGCGTTTTGAAGATCACAATAGATAGCTATTGAACTTCTAGAGCAAATCACAATTGACCGTTTTTCGATAAAAAAAATCAATTTGAGAAAACTGGATCACATAAATTTGAGAAAACTGGAACAAACTAAAATGAATGAAACTAATTCCACACATTTTTAGTATTAAAAAAATTAGAAAACATGATCCAAAAAACTGAAAAATAAATTCAAAAAAAAATTCTGATGAAAATACTTAATTTTTCTCAACCATATGTGGAATTGCTTTCAAAAATGTGAACTTGCTTTATGAAAAAATCTAAGTCGAAGTTGACTAAAAAAAACAGATGACTTTTAAGCTTTTTGAAATTCTAGAACAATTTGTGTCTGACATTTTTTTGATTGCTTTAACCCAATTTGAGAAAACTTGATCAAAAGATAAAAACCTTATTTCGCTGGGAAATTCGATCAAATTTTAGAAAAAATATAAGTTTGATAGAGAATTTAGCATTCTCGCCTTCATAAGCATCATTCAAATAAGCAATGCAGTTGGCTTATAAAAAAGCTAAAACTAAGCCGACAAAAGATAAACTGAAATTGACGAAGTCGAAAAATCAAAATTACCAAAAAAACTTCCTTAAAAAATTCTATACTGCAAATTTATCGGAAAAACACTATTAACACAGAGGGGAATCTGAGCTTTGCACCACACAAGGGATTACAACAGCAAGACACTCAAGAACTATCAAAAAGGACTTGGAAAGTTGTCAGCGTAGAAGAAACAATTAGAAACAAATGAATTTTTTAAAGAGTTCCAACTCGGGTTGAACTTGAGCATTCCAAAACCTAAATTTTGGGCCAACGTCTTAATGATCTCGTAAATAAAATCGGAAATTTGTAGGAAACAAAATACTATGTAAATAAGCCGACAGCCAATTAGGTAAAAATCAACCAAAATTGTTCGGCAAAATTTCATTAGAAAATATTCATGTACTGTCCAAATGGCGTCCACGAAAACCATACAGGTACTGAAATGAACATGGTATAGAACTCTAAAGCTAAACTGAGAGCTTAAAACGAAAGCCGAAAAATCATCAGCAACAAAGTGATCATCAGTTGATATCGATCTGTTATAAGTATACATACAACCAATCTATTAAAATGAGAAGATAGTTTTGAAAAAAAACATGCCGAGCCAAAAGAGAGCAAAATTAGCATCGGACAAAACTAACCAAGCAGTAAAAAAAATTACAGAAAACCTCAGCAGAAACCCTTCATGTCGAAAAAAATTCAATAAAATCTTTTCAAAAAATTTTTGAGTCCTGCTTCCCCTCAAACACACACGCACACAAAACTTTTCTCGGCCGTCAAATTATGCAACCGCTTCCCCTCAAAAACCGCTTCCTCTCAAACACACACGCACACAAAACTTTTCTCGGCCGTCAAAGTAGAAAGAAGGCAAAAAATTCAAGAAAAAAAAAGAAATTATAACAAATCGAGGTAACATAATAACAACCAATGTAGAAAGCAAATTTCAATTCGGCCGGATTCTTAAAAGTTTCAGACACTAAGCAAATAAAGTATGACTTGTTTGCACCAAAAAAAAACGATTCTTAGATCTGGCAACTAAGCCGGCAAAACGTAAGCAGACAAATAATAGGCCGAAATTTTTTTAACCGGAATTTTTACCGTTTGAAAAAAAAGTTCCTGGTCAGATTCGAACCCAGGACCTTTGCCTTCCCAGGTGCATTCATTACCTCCAGGCTAAGTGTAGGAGACAGTAAGAAATTTCAATTCGTTATGAACCAAGGTACCACCAAGAGTCGATGAGTCCTGTGGACAAAGTTGTTAACCGGAAAAAAGTATAGTGTCCGATTGCAATACCATTGCTTAACGCAAGGGTAAGAATGCAGTTGCAGTGTGATTAAAAGACCAATGAGCGAAAAAAGGACCGGCATAATGCATGCATATGTCGTGCACTGCATGCATGCTAAAACCTGTGAACAAAGTTCTTAACGGGAAAAAAGTCTAGTACCCGGTTGCAAAACGCTTGCTATCGCAGGTAAAATAGTTTTTTAGGCAATATAAAGCTAGTTTCGAAGCTTTCTAAGGCAAATTTCTAGTACACACCAAAAAAATGGTCAAATAAATTTTTTTAGCTCTTGAGGTTCTGAAAAATGTTCAGATATATCCTAGTTTCTCTGTTAAAATCGGTTAGGCAGAGGCGAAGCTGCGCTTCGCAAACACTTGCGAGAACACGACCAAAATACAGTTTTATCAAGTGAAATAAGAAAAAGTATAAATAAGCCTCCAATTAGCAATAACTCGGAGGTTCTACAACCGCCCGCTAAATGACGCAATATGACATCGGCCGAAACTATGTACCCCGAAGAAACCTTTTAATAGAAAAAAAAACCACAAAATTCATGCTGTCGAAACAAAGCAGAAACAAATTAGGCACATGCATAATAGAACGAATATTGAATTTTTCCGAGAAAAAACTGCAATAGCCTGTTGCTGGGCAAGTAGCTCAGAATGTTCCGACCAGAATCGTAAAAAAATACAAACAAATATTTTTATCATCAAACTAGCGTCGTTTCTTCTGCGTGGTGTGATTATAGAACTATACGAAACTATACAATTTAGTCACATGCATAATAGAACGAATATTGAATTTTTCCGAGAAAAAACTGCAATAGCCCGTTGCTGGGCAAGTAGCTCAGAATGTTCCGACCAGAATCGTAAAAAAAATACAAACAAATATTTTTATCATCAAACTAGCGTCGTTTCTTCTGCGTGGTGTGATTATAGAACTATACAAAACCGTAGAAAGTTTTAAAAAATTCAGGATAAAATACTACAATTGTCTTCATAAGAAACAACCGAAAAAAATCTGAAAACTCAAAAAGAAATTGTATAAAAATTTTATCGCCCAGAAAGCGCTTAATGAAGCTTCCAAAACAGTTTTTTTAGTAACATCAAGTTTGCTCTAAACGGCCATATTTTATTTATAACGAACGTTACACGATCGCTTTACTCGCTCGAAGTTGGGCTAAAACAAAAATTTTAAACCGGTTTTTCTCAACTTGGGAAGAATTTTATGATTTTTTTTGTATGTCGTTCGAATAACGACTGTCAGGGTTTTACTATGATACATCACTCGACCCATTCCAATAATTATTTTTCTTATTTGATTTTCCTTGGAAAATAACAAGAAAAAGACTAAAACACACCCGAATACAAAGTTCCAAATGGTCGGAACGATAGCATAAGTACTGAACAGCAACCAAAATTTTCATTGAAGTTTTTACAGTTTTCTGAACATCTCAGCACGCTAAAATAGTGCACCTGCTGTTACCAGAGATTCAAGTGAGTTTAATTGAAGAAAAAAATCAATATTCCGATTCGATAAAAATAACATAATAGCTTAAATCAAAAGGCTTTGCACACAAGATGTAGTTTTTCAGGCAGAATTAACATGCCGGGTCGTCCAACTACCAAATTAGCATGCAACACTTATTTCAAATTGACATGTTCCTCTTTTAATTATTATTTCATATCTAATTAGGCGTGAATTGTTTCAAAATTTAGAGTAAATGACGAACATTTGGCGTATGAGTCGCAGAGGGCCTGTTGTCGCATGTCACACAGCTTGACGTTTCCGCGACTGCTGCTGTAGGCGAATATATTGCAGTGGTGGGGGTGGAACTCTGCGGCTGTTATCACCTCACTCAGCTCCTCCATGTTAGCCGGCTTAATGTCGACGATGTTGAAACTCTGGTCGGTGATAGAGAGGTTCCATAAATTGATGCGCAGGTCATCTGCACTGATGAAGGTCTCGTGGTCGCTGTTGAGGGATATTGAGTTGATGTGATACGTGTGTGCGTTGGAGAAGATCCTCCGAGGACTAGCTTCTATCATTAGTTCTGTCTGTTCGTATGAGGGAACCTAACACAACAATTTACAATCAACGCATCCAAATTTCAACAATTTAAAAATTTAAAGACTTACTAAATTACAATGCATAAATTTGCAAAACTATCAAAAGTAATAAGAGACTGTTTTTTAGAATACTTACAGCGATAGAGTGATCTTGAGTGACAAGAGGGCGAATAAACAACCCTCAAATTTTAGGTCGAGATTGCTAGGATTAGGAAAAAGCAATGGTAAAATCAGATTGGACTCTTCTCGTCCATTTCCACGCGGTCAATTAGTATGAAAAACCAAGATCCAAACCATTTTTGACCATACTCGATCTGATACAACACTTCTTGAATTATCTGAGATTGCGTCGGAAAAAAAACATAGCCTATGTCACAGCTCCTCCCCATCCGATGCTTGAAGCAAAAATGATACTATTACTGAATGAATGTTACTTACAACTAAATTAGAATTAAAAGGTTTAGGGTTTCCTTCTTCGTCTTTCAAATTGTACCCCGTCGTCTTCCTGTTCTTTCTCTGAATTTTCCACAGTTTGATAGTTTTATCTGGAAAACCAAAATTTCGGTTAATAAATGAATAAATTCTGTAGCAGTCATGACTAATAACACAAACCATTTGTAGAGAGGAGATAATGTGAGGAATTCTGTTGTGGAAGCCATTTGATTTTGTTGATTTTCTCTTCTATTTCTAAGCTCTTCAGGTAATCGAATTCTGGTTCGTGGCTTTGAAACGTACTATAAACTGCATATTCACCGTACTTTGCAGGCACTTCCTATTTGAATAGCAAAAAAAGAACACTCGGTTAACGTTAGGATATTATGGATATAATTTTAAAAAGTTGTGGAAATTTTCTTACGGGGGCTTGGTGAAAGATTACAATTCTACCACCTTTGTCACCAGTGGCAAGCAGCTCTCCCGTTTGATTGAACTCTACTGTTGATATTATATCAGCTAAAACAAGTCAAATGGCATTTAAGCACTTTGTTTTGCTTTTCACGTAGTTTTTTAGAATTTTTTCATCCTATTCTACAGCAGTTATGATAACCATAAACGATTGCCAATCTTTTCTCACTGCTCTCTTCTCTTGGCTACTTTAAGTATTTCTGAACATGTGGACAAAAATAACATAGGAAAAAACCATTTTCAAAAATAACATAGGAAGCACGACGTTCTGAATTTCGTGAAAGTTGCGCTATTTTCTGTGAATAAGTCGGGCAATTTTCGCAATTTATAAAACTTAAAACTCACCATCAGTGACTTGTGGATCTGCTGAGCCTTTGACCTGAGAAAAATACCAATTACGGTCTGTTGGTACTGAATTTGAGGAGGACGCTATGCTAGAGTAATTATTATCGTGGCTGGATGCATGAGGAGGGGCAATGTCCATGTCTTCGACACTCGTGGTATCAGCCATCAACAAATCGTCTAAAGGCGAAATAAATTAACAGAGAACCAAAAAACCACATAATTGAAAAGGTTGTGGTAAAAACTGACCGTCATTAATAGATTCTTCCATAGCTTCAACAACCGTCATCGAGTATTTACATGTTGATCTTTCATACAAACACTGAAAAACAAAATCGCCATGGAAACTTGATTTTAAAAGAAACAAACAGCGTTATATAAGTGCACCAAATCACTTAAGAACAAATAAAATCAAGAGAAAATGTCAAAAAGCTGCACAAAAAAACTTCTAATTAACTTCAGTATATCTAAATGAGTTTTTTTAAACTTTTGTAGCCAACTGTACCAGGTAAACGCTGTGAGTTTGTTGAACAGAAAAAGCACTCGATACCGATTTCTTTTTGGTTTCGTTTCGTATTAATTTGGGGATAAAAAACGCGTTTAGTGATATTTATCGAGTTTAAGCTGAGTTAACGGGCAAAACCTAGACGGTAGCAGAAAAATAGGCGAAAATTTTCTTTTCTTCTTTGTCTCGATTATGATTGGTAAATAGAGTATTTGTCTGCTTACTGACGAGTATGAATACGCGGTTGTCTAAACACAGACCACACTCTGTACAACTAGAAGTCAAAGTATTTACAGTTTGGAAGATTTTTTCCATCTTTTGTATTTTGTATTTCAGTTTCTGATGATGAATAAATCGAAACGCGTCAAACTTTGCTGTTTTTTTTACTGCAAATGAATAATATTTAAGTTCATGAGTATCTAAGAATATTACGTATTTATTGAAACAATAGTTACGCTTAATTGTTGTGATTAACTTATTAATTAGATGTCCTTTTCCTTTGTTCAAACCGTTTGTTTTCAGATGATTTGTGTTAGAGGCATGAACAATTGATTAATTAAATTTACGAATACGATAATTTGTCCAAAATCCCCCGCCTCTAGCTTAGAGCGGGTGAAGATTTATCCCTCAATCGAAGGTATTTTTTATCGGAGCTTCATCATTAGCTCGAGCAATCAAAGTTGTGAAACACCCCATTCAAAAACGACTCGCAGGAAAAAACTTTACTATCGGTGGGCTAGGATTCCACCCAAATAACAGAAACCCCCTGAAGATTCTGCAAAAGCTGCTTGTAAGAGGATCACGGAGGAATAAAAGCAATCTTTTCATCTGGCACGACGTTATTAGTAATACCATCAACTCTCATCATAGCAACTACGACGAACCGTGCACAGCTGAAGAACTCCTCGAAATAATCGAGCCATTCAAACATCGAATCAGTGCAATTTTGTACGTCCGTCGAAGAGGAAGTACAGGGATTTTTGACCGACAATTAGAGTTAAAAACCGAGAACCTTACGATAATCAACGTTCGCAAACACTTGATATCAAAAAGGAAGAATAAAGGAAGTTTAGGACTAGACGAGATACAAAAAGTTCATCCCTCTTCTGTACTGGAACTACAACTCCTGCAGACTGTTTTACGAAACAAGTGAAATCTTTGTAAACTAGTCTTGAAGAAAAGCTCGAAAACAAGAAAACGAAAATCAAAAAGGCAACCAAAGAACAAGAAGCAAAAAAATACCCAGGTAAAATATGTCGCTTTTCTTTAAACTTGCTCTGCAGCTTTTGATGTTTAATTATCTTGGAGCGGCGGAGTGAGCTGATAGAATTGTTTTAATTAACGTGGTCAAGATAACTCATTTCTTTCTTGCTTTCGTAGCTTCTGAGGTTTAATTATCATGGAGCGGCGAAGTAGGAGGGAAGTGATTCTAAGAAACTTCATTTTTTTTCTTGCTTTGTAGCTTCTGAGGTTTCGTTATCTTGCAGCGGCAAAGCCAGTAGAAAGTGAGGTCATCAACAACGCCCCCCAAAACTCGCCATTAAGGCACAACATCAGTTATTGATTCCGTTGAGCCTTGGGAATGCAAAATTTGCAAGGAAATAAATGGAAACCCCCTAGACAAAGTCACGGAGTGTGAGCATTGCCGTGAACAATACTCTGCAAAATGCCTTAAATTGCCTGATGCAGCCTATCAGGACATGTGCCAAACTACTGTAACCTGGTGTTGCACAGCTTGCTGTCCATCTGTGAAACAACTTATCAGCGAAAAACAGGAAAGTGGAACCGACGATTCGACCAAAAATTTAAGAGCAGATCTCGACACAATTATGGATAACATGAAAAACATGATGAATGATCTCTATAATTTCACAGCAGGATCATCTCTGATGAACAGACAGGTCTGGAAAGAAATTATGAATCGGAAAAAGAAACCTTTGAAAGAGATCATCTTAGAAGCAACAGAAGAACAAAAGAGAGAAGCTGAAGAAAACCGAAGAAAAAAGAATATTGTGATCTACAAAGCCAAGTAGAGTGCAGCTACTGACAGTTAATCAAGGACAAAAGAAGATGAGAAAATAGTTGAAATTTTTTTTATCAAGTATCGAAATGGAGGATTAACAAATGGTGAAAACGATCCGAATCGGTCGGAAAACCGATGAGGATATAAACAGACCATTGCTGGTTTCCTTGAATACTGATGTTATTGAAATAAATCGAAAGTCACCAAAGTTGAAAGAAGCTACTGCAGAAATCAGAAATCTCAGAATTAGCCCGGATCGGAGTTTAAAAAAAAGAGAAGAAGTGCGAAACCTAGTTACGAAAGCAAAAAACTTGAACGGTCAGGAAGAAGGAAACTATGTATATCTGGTTCGAGGAACGCAGATACTAAAAGTCAGGAAGAACGCAAGGCTAGAAAGTTAAACTTCTGGTACACAAATATTGATACTCTAACACAAAAGAAACATCAGGAATTGATCATATTAATTGAAGATAAAAAGAACCCACCAGATGTAATTGCTCTCGTAGAAGCAAAACCGAAAAATTATAAAACCGAGTGGAATCCAGATTTGTACAAAATTAACAACTATAAAATTGAGTCATTAAACATGAATCCACACGACTGCGGGCGTGGAATTTTTTTTTTCGTAATTAAAGATATAGACTACTGCATTAGACAAAACCCGAACAATTTACAAGAAATGTTGATATGTGACATTGCTATTGATCAAAAATTTATTCGCTTGGCAGTTGTCTAACTTAGCCCAAATTCAACAGAAAGGAACAACGATTGCCTTTGCCAATCAATCAAAGTACTATGCGAAAAATATGTGAAGGAATATACTGTAATCTTGGGCGACACAAACTTTCCATCAATCAACTGGGATGATTGCAGTACAACCAAGGACGAGGAGAGCAAAGAATTCAAATTTCTATAAGCAGATAGGGATACAATTCTAACCCAACACATCGATGAACCAAATCGCATTACTGCCGGAGATAAACCATCACTAATAGATATAGTTTTAACTGATGCCGGTCTAAGCGACCTAAACACTATTATCCAACCACCTCTGGGATAGAAGTGGAGTTACCCGCGCACCGCAAAATTAGTAAGACCATGATTAGACACAACTTCGCTAAAGGAGACTACGACCCAATGAGAGATGAAGTAAAAAAAATTTGTCGTTTCTTCACAGTGAAGACAATGTTGAAAAACTTTGGACGGAATTGCGCGAACTCCTGATTGAACAAACAAAAAAGTTCGTACCATTAACTAGGCTCAATCCAGAGTGAAGAAACATCTTAATATTCACCAATACAACTCGACAGGCAACCAGAGCAAAAATAATGCTGGAAAAAGTTTTGCTGCAATAACACAAAAGTAAAAATGTTGACAACTATAAATAAAAAAGAAATGCTGTTAAGACAGCTACTCGAAATGATCAAAGGGCAAAGGAAAGTGAAATAGCTAAAGATGTAAAAATGAAACCAAAAAAAAACTTCAAGCTATGTGAGACAGAAAACCGTGTTACAAAATGAAAAACAAGCTTTAGTGCAGGATGATGGATCTTTAACGAACAATGAGATCGCAAAAGTTGAAGTTTTGTCAATATTTTTACATCAGTCTTCACACACGAACCACCAGGAGAATGAAAGGTTCCAGAATTGGATATCACCCATTCAATAAAGGACTTAGAAATAACAGAGCAATTGGTGAAAGAGCAACTAGACTCACTCAAAATATCGAAATCTCCAGTGCCCAAAGAAATTCACCCGAAACTTCTGTTCGAATTAAGAGATTTCCTGACTCATGTTCTAACAAAAAATTTAACAAATCTTGGGACAAAATGATGCTACCTGAAGACTGGAAACTTGCTCACATAGCCTCTATCTTCAAAAAGGAAAAAATTCGTTAGCTGACAACTATCGTCCAGTAAGCTTAACACAATAGTTTGTAAACTATTTGACCGAAATAATTAGAGCACATATTAAAAAACATCTAGAAAAAAAATGAAATCTCTGTATATGAACAGTTTGGTTTTCTGCCCGGTAGATCATCACAATTACAACTACTGAGAGTGCTGGATGATTTCACAAAAACAATAGATAGTCGCCGAGAAACGGATGTTATCTACTTGGAGTTCAAGAATGCATTCAACTCGGTTCCGCACAAAAGACTGATAAGAATCCTAAAACAAAATGCAATAAAAGGAAAAACACTGGGCTGGATCAACAATTTTTCATTAACACGACGACAACGAGTTGTGATAAACGACAGTAGATCTGAATGGAAAGATGTTCTGAGTGGGATTTCAATGAAGATAAATGTGTACATATGATAATGTTAATTGGAGGATCAAATCGTGAAACAAGATCATATTAACTTTACGATAAACAGCTCGAATCAGTAAGAGAAGAAAAAGACCTTGGAGTGATCATCGATAGTAAACTCTCCTTTGACTCTCATATCTTTGCAAAAGTTAAAAAAGCAAACTCTATCATTGCATTTTTTAAGAAAACATTCATTAAAATGACCATACCTGTATTTTTAAATGTGTATAAAGGCCTCATAAGGCCTCATTTGGAGTTCTGTAATCAAGTCTGGTACCCGCGATTAAAGAAGAACACAAGTTTAATCGAAATTTTGCAACGACGAGCGACACGAATGGTACAAGGGCTGCAGACACTAAGCAACAATGAAAGGTTATAAAACTAGATTAACCGTCACTTGAATACCGCAGAAGGCGAGGAACAATGATTGGAATGTTCAAAACAGGTTACAACCGTTATGACCCAAAAGCTACGAAAGACATGTTCGAATTGAATAATCGTGACACAAGGACAAATGACAAAAAAGTGATAACGAAGAAGGCCCAATTCGAATTGCGGAAAAACTTTTTTACTATTAGATCAGCTGCAGATTGGAACATGTTGCCAGGAGAAGTGATTGACTCGAAGACCTTGAACGCTTTCAAGAACAACCTGGAAAAACATTGGAAGAAAAGCACAATTAATAAATTTGAGATTAATTAATCAAAAAGTAGTACATCGTGAGCTGATATATAGAGGCGAAAAAACGCCTAAAAGATCAGAAAAAGAACTGAACTGAACTGAAACGTTTTTCCGATTTTCTCACCTTTTTGAAATTATTTCTAGGGTCAGCTTAATATATTTTACTCAATTTACTTGACTTTTTTAGTTTGACTTCACTTTTTCGGTTTGTAGTTGCACAAAATATTTTTGGCTAAAACTGAAAAACTGCGGAAGTCGGAACAAAGATTTGTTTTGAAGCAAGCAGACGAGAAAATTAACAAGAAGACAGCTGTATAACTGACGAAATCAAGAAAAGAAACATTCCTGGTCTTAACGCGTGTGTTGTTACAACCGTTACTGACACTATTATACCAATCAGGAAGTCTAGCACACACAAAAATATAACCGTTTCATTGTTGAGAAAGACGTTTCTTCATGAAAAACCGGCAAATCGGAAGGACCTCTTATTGGAGGTTATATGTTTTCTTTGGTGGATCAAGTAGCAGCGGAAAGGTTGATGACTATGTAACATTAGCCCAAACATTACACAGTGACGGAGCGTCGAAAAAGCACCTAGTGACGACTGGCAGGCGTCAGTTACCCTAATTCGACTCGTTTTTCACCGTCTAGACCTAGCCAATTAGTTTTCTTGTCTGTTTAGGGCTAAATAAAAAGTTACAATTTTTAGGCCATCAGTCAAACGACTTTTGATCAGCTATCGTTTCATGCAAAGATAACCACATAGCTGGGTCTCGGATACCCAGACTACGTGATTACCATTAAAAGCACGGCTCAGAACCCAATATTTACTATGTTTTTAGTGACAGTTATACACAAAATCATTTGGGGATGGACTAACTTTTCCTCTCTAGCTACTCATGCTCCAAAACACTAGGTAAAATTGGAGTTAATTCAACTATTCAGGGCATCACAGCAGCTAAAGAGTGCGTTTAACAGTTTCACACAGTCTCTGGTAACAGGGCATCGAGCCCCTAATTCCGTTTTCCCTCAGTGATACCGTCGTTCTCTCCTCAATCTCATTGTACGGGAGAGTACGGATCCACTCCGACTGTCCCACTGAAGCCTCATTTCTTCTTATCTGCTTCAGCTAGGCGTCTTATCTTGTCTTGGTATCACAATAAGAGGCTCCGTTTCTTCTCTATTTTCACAACTGTTCTTCGTCTTATTTTCTCGGCGTCTCCGTTTCAACTGTTTTCAACTCTTCTTTTTTCGTTCAAAATGGCCGTTCCCGCAATTCTCAGAAATAATCTGGTTCGAATCGAAAATTTCAAATTTCTAGAAAGTTCCGTCCCTTCTTTTCATTGCCAATGTGACGCTAATGCCTTTAGTTTTCTTTTTCTAGTGCGTCGGCGGGTTCGAATGTGCCAATCCGGGGGAATGGCACATACTCCTCGGACAGTCCCCTTCAATGCCCCCATTGAACGCATAACTGCGGGTTGTCTTCAAGTGGTGATCCAGTTTTCTACAATCAACTTTACAAATCGCATTAGAAAATTAATCTTATCCACGTCACCTCAACTCACTGCATGTCATAAATGGCAAAGTACTACAATTCAGTGCCTTCTAACTTTTTCACAAAATTTTCACTATGAGGAGTGTCCTAGATAAAATTTCTTTTCTGACTACTCATGTCATTTCACCATAAAATTTCTTCTCACTCTTGCTGAATTAAAAAGATTTGGGACGTGGCACGGCCACGCACCCATTAAAGTTAACTTAGCGTCACTCACAAAGTATAATAGTTTATTTATGCTGTTGCCCTCAATCATAAAATTAAGAATTTCTGTGGCTAGGAAAGGTAATGAGGTACTCACCCTCCTCGAGCGAGCGTACCCAAACCCTACCAGGTCGCCACAAAGCGAAGATGTGTCCTGCACAGGTTAAAGCCTTCAGTTAGGTTTAAATCGGTTAATATACTCACCAAAGGCCTCTATAAGTAAATAACATCAACTAAAATATTCGTTGCAATTGAACAATTGTAACAATAAATTCTAATTATAAAAAAGTCTAGCCTGACCAAACATCATCTAAGTAAAAAACTTAAAAGTCTCAATAATCAATCTTGGTCGAATAGTTCAAGTCTCAACACACTAAAACAAATAAATTTTTCATTTCTCTCCATTTCTCCTCTGTGTCTCGTCTTCAATTTCTACTCCATAGCTTCTTGTTCTTGATCACCCATCTCGCTGTCTTCCAGTACTTTCTGCAGCATGGCTCAATCCAGAGTGAAGAAACAACTTACTATTCACCAATACCACTCGACAGGCAACCAGAGCAAAAAAAATACTTGAAAAAGTTTGCTGCAATAACACAAAAGTAAAAATGTTGACAACTATAAATAAAAAAGAAATGCTGTTAAGACAGCTACTCGAAATGATCAAAGGGCAAAGGAAAATGAAATAGCTAAAGATGTAAAAATGAAACCAAAAAAAAATTTGGAGCTATGTGAGACAGAAAATTGTGTTACAAAACGCAAAACCAGCTTTATTGCAGGATGATGGATCTTTAACGACCAATGAGATCAAAAAATTTGAAGTTTTGTCAGTATTTTTACATCAGTCTTCACACACGAACCACCAGGAGAATGAAAGATTCCAGAATTGGATACCACCCATCCAATAAAGGACTTAGAATTAACAGCGCAATTGGTGAAAGAGCAACTATCCCCAATATAGTTGATCACTCAATATATCGAAATCTCCAGGGCCCGAAGAAATTCACCCGAAACTTCTGTTTGAGTTAAGAGAATTCCTGACTCATGTTCTAACAAAACTTTTTAACAAATCTTGGGACGAAACGATGCTACCTGAAGACTGGAAACTTCCTCACATAGCCTCTATCTTCAAAAAAGGAAAAGAGTCGTTAGCTGACAACTATCGTCCAGTAAGCTTAACATCAATAGTTTGTAAAATATTCGACCAAAATAATTAGAGCCCATATTATGGAACATCTAGAAAAAAATGAAATCTTTGAATATAAACAGTTTGATTTTCTGCCCGGTAGATCATCACAATTACAACTACTGAGAGTGCTGGATGATTTCACAAAAACAATAGATAGTCGGCGAGAAACGGATGTTATCTACTTGGATTTCAAGAACGCATTCGACTCGGTTCCGCACAAAAGACTGATAGGAATCTCAAAACAATATGCAATAAAAGGAAAAATACTGGGCTGGATCAACGAGTTTTTATGAACAAGACGACAAAGAGTTGTGATAAACGACAGTATATCTGAATGGAAAGATTTCCCGAGTGGGATTTCAATGAAGATAATTGTGTACATATAATAATGTCAATTGGAGGATCAAATCGTGAAACAAGATCATATGAACTTTAAGATAAACAGCTCGAATCGGTAAGAGAAGAAAAAGACCTTGGAGTGATCATCGATAGTAAACTCTCCTTTGACTCTCATATCTTTGCAAAAGTTAAAAAAGCAAACTCTATCATTGCATTTTTTAAGAAAACATTCATTAAAATGACTATACCTGTATTTTTAAATGTGTATAAAGGCCTCATAAGGCCTCATTTGGAGTTCTATAATCAAGTCTGGTACCCGCGATTAAAGAAGAACACAAGTTTAATCGAAATATTGCAACGACGAGCGACACGAATGGTACAAGGGCTGCAGACACTAAGCAACAATTCAACTGTTTTTATTTTCTTTTTTTCAAAATTATTCAAAATGGCCGTTCCCGCAACTCTCAGAAATGATGTGGTTCGAATCGAAAATTTCAATTTCAAATTTTCTAGAATATTCCGTTCCTTCTTTTCATTGCCAATCCGACGCTAATGCCTTTAGTTTTCTTTTTCTAGTGCTTCTTTTTCTTGTTTTCTTTAGAATTTCTGTGGCTAGGAAAGGTAATGAGGTACTCACCCTCCTCGAGCGAGCGTACGCAAACCCTACCAGGTCGCCACAAAGCGAAGATCTGTCCCGCACAGGTTAAAGTCTTCAGTCAGGTTTAAGTAGATTAATATACTCACCTAAGGTGTATATAAGTAAATAACATCAAATAAAATTTTCGTTGCAATTGAACAATTGTAACAACAAGTTCTAATAAAAAAAAAGTCTGGCCTGACCAAACATCATCAAAGCAACAAATTTAAAAGTCTCAATAATCAATCTTGGTCGAATAGTTCAAGTCTTAACACACTACAACAATTAAATGTTTCATTTCTCTCCATTTCTACTCCGTGTCTCGTCTTCAATTTCTACTCCATCACTTCTTGTTCTTGATCACCCATCTCGCTGTGTTCCAGTACTTTCTGCAGCATGTCGACAGAGTTGCGGACAGTGTCCCAGCTTTCTTGTTGTAGCAGCCTCTGCTTACAACAGTGCAGTAGATCTTCGTTCATCTTCTGTTCTCGATTCCTACAGAAGCTATCGGCAAGCATAGGCTCAAATTTTGTTCCACGTCAGCTTGTAAGACCTCTTTTTCTCGTTCTCCGCGGTACAAAACATTCCACTTACTCGTTTCACGGCTGTCGTCACGGCGTTCCTGTGGGTTAGGAATGCTCTCTTATAGGCTACCGGTCCTACATCTAGATGGAAAGACTGATAGGCTTCCGTGTTTCGGGACATATGACGCTTCGCGCGTTCACATACGCATGTTGTCATCACCGCACGGAACCAAGGCATCAATCTTCGTCTTGCCCAAACTCTTTCTATCGCTTTCGGTATCCTGAAAATTTTGCAGGTAGTCTTGAACAGATCCAGTTTCTTACTGACGCTCACTCTGCTCAGTTGCTCTGGAGTTGGCACGGCCATCTCCTTTTCAGTCGTTCCTACGTTGGCTTCCAGCCACCTTACTGCTAGCATGGCGGTGACCACCAATATCGTTACGTTCTGAGCTTGATCAGGCAATCACATGGAGAATAATTCTCCAGCATCCCAAACCAATACTAGGTTTGCTCTCTTGGGATACCAAAAGGTCTTCACCAGGCAGTGACACGAGGACTCCCCATGAGTCAGCAGGATATTCCTCCAAGCGCGATAACCCGATTCCATCAACAGGGGCTCGATTTGCATCATCGTCTAATGCGTTTCATCCTTCTCATCTATCGTAGGGAAATCGTTCAACCTCGTCCCAAGTGCCAGTCGGTCATATTTGGAAGTTTGACCTTGAGAAAACGTTTAGCTTTGATTTTGGGGTGAAATGAAATTTTTGAAAAATTCGAATTGCGCATGTCACGCTCAATTTTCTCGCGACAACTGAAAAAACAAGAAAAATAATATCAGAAGATTCAAACTACAATCGCAGGGAAAGTAGTCAAAAATAGCAGCGGGAAACTGCTATTCGCAATTTCCAATACATAGGTTGAACAAGAGTAGAGCTGTCTTATTCTTGCCAGAAGACGGAAAGTGATCGCGAGTGGAGAAGAAATAAATTAGAGTGGACCAGAGTGAACCTTCAGTGGAAAAGTGGACAGCTGAAGCTGCCCAATGGTCCAGATCAAAAACTTGTTTCTTGAGTTAAAACTTGCTTATTTCAAACTTCTCGAGTTAAACTTAATTACCCAATCAATTTTGAAGCTGCGTTATGATTTAGTTACTCGAATCTAGAGGTCGTGTCGGTATGTGAGTACCTATTTTAATTTTCTTGAGTCTGTTTTATAATGTTATGTTGAGTTAGGGAGAGTTTTTAGGTTGATCCATCTGAAATGTATCAAAGGACCACTGTCTAATAAAAATTAACTGTACATATAAGGTTCCGAACCTGTTTTTAACGGCGTTCTTGTGTTTTGGGTATTTTGAGACCTAAGCTTTGGGTTGTTCTTATTTCTAGAGTGGGGGGTATTTTGGTAGCGGCCTTTAAGCTGTAACGCGGGCTTTAGTCTCATGTCGCAAGTGCACCGAATTGGCTCCGACCGCTTGAGGTAGAAAAACACAAGAGATAGTGTCCCTGACTCTTGAGCCAATGGTTATAGGGCCTATTTTTCTTTAAACTCATATGTGACTTAAGTAGGCGACTGTTACATCACTCGCTTTCTTTTTCTGAAATTTACTGATGTTTCCGTCGCCCAACTTCACGAAATCTTCTCCCACTATCTCCTCTAGTTCATCCATAGACCTCTCTGGGACTGCTCGAAGGATCTTCGTCAATAGCTCATGAGACTTTATAGACAATCTCGTCAATCGTATGCACTTAGGCAACGAAAAGAGCTGGTCAATCAACCGATGCCGCGTTCTAGCATCCACAGCCACCAGGAGCGTCGTGTATTTGCTGTTGCAGTATGGTGCTGCACTGGATCCCACCAGGTCTTTGGAGCCCGCTGTCTTGTGATATCCCTCGCTATGCTTCAGGTTCATTTCATTCTCAAGAGCCTCTCGTCAGCTTCCAATTTTCTGCTCAGTCTGCAATGACCCCGGAAACACTTCCACGCTCAGGGTGGACACCAATTCATGTGCTCTCTCGAGACGTTCCAGTGATTCTACGGAGCTTGTCATACTATAAAACCCAAGGGCATTTACCAGATACACCTCAGTAACTCCGTGGCAGTCAGTAATCAATTCCATCTCGCTTTTTTCAGACATGCTAAGCCTCCCGAATAGCCTCAATAACTGGCCGTGTTGCTCAGCCAAAGTCTCCAAGCAGTGACCCGCTCCGTACACGTGCCCTATCAGTCCACAACTGGCGGCCAGGCACCTGTTTTCATCCAATCACTCGGGAGATTTCAATCTGCTTCTCCCTATCCAAGGCCAGCAAGTGGTAAATCACTGCTAAGTCATGCCGGCTCTCATCATCGTTCTCTTCTAGCTCAACATCAGCGGTAATATCCCATATCAGACCCGCGTTCGGATTTGGGCACCACGAAGGTTTCATGAGTTTCCACATCGTCACTAGACTGGTCTTCAGTGGACCGTCCCACGAACCACACTCATAACTTACCTGCTCTTCCAACTTAGGAACCGAGGGTTCGACAAATCGTTCCTCTAAAACTACTACCAACTGCAGCTGTTCAGACGTTATCATTTCCAATTCCAGCATTCTCTCCACCCAAAAATCAAGGAATATCGTTTGCTCAAAGTTGAAGTACGAGTCCCTCGCTTCTTCGTTGACGAATGGATTATAAGCCATTCCTGGAACTCCCGACACATATTGAAAGGACTACTTCTTCCCTGAGGTCGCATATTTTTTCAGACTCCGAACTCTTTCCAGCAATTCTCTAGTGAATGTCAATTCTTTGTTGGAGCACCTCCTGACTTCCTCCTATCTCCGGTAGCTATCAAGGTCGTTCAGCTCCTTCGCCGGGATTCGCAGTGGCATGTCCTGGTAGAGTTCCAACAAGGCTCTCAACAAGACTTCTTCACGCTTCGTTGCCCTCTGTCTGATAGCGCTTACGCATTTCTCTAACACCGGAGTGGGGATACGATCCACCACGAACTTCACAAAGCAAAGTGCATCCTCTCGCTTTGATCATGCTATCGCGGAGTCGTCAACGCGATCAACGCTTTTAACGCTCCCATCAGTTCTAATTGTTGTTCTCTGACCTTCGTCTCGATGGTGGCTTTATACTCCTGTCTTCTTATTCCAATAAGACACCACACAAGTCTTACTGACGAAGGTGCACGCATTGTCTCATCGAATTATTTCTGAAGGGCCATCTTCCAAGAATTTTGTTCAAAAGTTCCAAACTATTCTCATTCGCTTCCGATAACATCATGATGCCATATTCTTTCCTCTTTAGTTTTCAACCCGTCCTCAAATCCTCAAGTATTCCTGCATGGCTTGCTTGTCGTGCCAGGCCATTAGGTGTCCTCTCGCTGAATTCCTCGCCTTCACCATCTCCATATAGCCACCAGCAGGATCGCCCATGTAGATCGATTCCGGCACAGTGATGCAACTGTACTCCACCACGTCGAGCTGTCCCTCCAGTTTCATCTTTGCCACATTCGTACGTGACGGTTTATAATCTTCCAACCCGCCGGATCCGCATTGACTGGTGACCTCCATTTCCAGTCTGGTGTCAGCCAAACTTTTTTGCTTTTGAAGCCCTGGAAGTCAGCCCTGTCAGCAGCATTGAGGGCACCTGATTCTCTATCTCCCTGTCGCCCTGCGTGACACCATCCCCCTGTTCAACTTCGTTCGGACGGGACATATTCGCTAGCGAAATCACTACTGTTGCGGCCTTCGACTTCACAACCTTCGGGTTGGTCACTTTATCATTTACTCTGTTCTACAGTTTTCTCAACATAGACTTATACTTCCTCAGGTGATCTCTTATAATCTGACTCTCCTCGGAGCTTTACTCCGTGACTGACTCGGTCAGACCTTCAGATTCAGCGAACTCCATCATTTTTTCTATCACATCTCGCATGATGGGCTGATTCAATCCCACTCTCATCATGGACTGAGTGCCGTAACTCCGGATTACGTTCCAGGTATTCTCCATAAAGGCTACACGTGTCCACGCTTCATCAGTTTTCCTCTCCAGCTTGCTCTGGTAACGTTCCCATTCTTCGGGGTATCTTCTTCGGGGTATCTCAGCAACACAAACAAGTCTCCCAAACGACCATAGGTCATTATAATCAGGGTGAGCAGACCATCCAGTCGGAGATCAGCCAGTTCCTGAGTGAAGAGTACCACCGGTTCCTTCACAAAAATTTCGTGTTCGAAGGCCACGTACAGTGCCAGCCGAAGACCAATGGATAACTTCCTGATATCTCTCACGAAGTTGGCTATTAGGTTCCTCGAGGCCCTAGGATAGCAACTGCTGATGAATGCCGGTGATCACCCCACGCCCATTCCCGCGAGGGTTGCGTCGGACCTTTCGTGTTCGGTCTTCGTTGCCAGCACGTCCGCCTGGAAGCGGTCCAGGGACGTCGACCAGCTGCTGCATCGTCGCGCCTGCCTGCCCTTTTGCGTCTAGTATCTTCTTCAGATATTGTTGGATCTTTCTCACCACTGTAGGGGCACCATCAAACGCGTCTTGTCTCAACGTACACAACCGTGCTTACAGATACAACCAAAGGTTGGTGTGAGGCTTTGTCCTCAAGGCCATAGCCTTAAGGTCTTCTTATGTGGAGAGGGCGTTCCTTCTCACCAAGTTCCCCCCTTCGTCCCTCACATAATCCATCTGCCGAAACCATAAACTCTTTGCTAGGCGCTGCACCAACCGGTGCTCATCACCCACTTCTAGCCTCATTTTCAACAGCCGGCCGAAGTTGGAAATTTCAAGTCCTAACCTCTCATCCAACACGACACGGGTCGTGCTATGATCCTTAAAATTTTGGATCGCGCTTGAGATGCCCGACCATATCGCAGGGAGTTCTGATTGGAAGGGGTAGTAAAAGTTGGTATCCACTTGCCGGCTTAATGCAGGTATCATCACATCAAATCGTCCTTCCGCCAACAAGACGACCATGGCGTATACGAACTGCAGGGTTGGGGTAGCGAGGCATAGCCAGGAGATAGCACGAAGATAACTTTGACCAGTTGCCTCGCAATACCTTGTCGTATTGATTTCTCGGCCTCCAACATGGCAGAGAGACGTTTCATGATCGCCTCCCTCACAGCTTCCGCGCTTGTGGTAAATCCGTCGATGAGAGCATTCAAGAGTCCCCTACTCTGCAAGTCGTCATTTGATCCGGCTATTGTTACCACCTCTGGATCCACGTTCACCACTTTTTGTACACTTATCGCCATCCCCACCGCTTGAACCCAGTCTAAGTTAGGAGCTGCGAGGAAAAGTACATCCGGCCAAAAGAGCGAGCGGGGCGTATACTGGTAGTCGGAGCTAGCCCCTATCAAGTTTTTCCCCAGCTTTATTTCCTGAGGTTCGTAGGCTGCTAACAGGCTGTCTCCCTTTGGTGACTCCAGGTGCGCATTTTTCTTATCGTCACCTTCCCCTGGCTGACCCGGGGGTAATCACTCGAATACTCGCCCGCGGACTGTCCCTAGTGCTTCGCGAACTGTCTGTATATCTTGTGATGTCTAGTGTTGGTTTTTTTTCCACTAGAAACTTCTTCCTGCGGTTTGGTGGGGCTCCTTCTCTCACCTGATGACGGACGTCCGTCAATGATCTCGTTTTTAGTGGCCCCATGGTGTTATCTCAAGGCAAACCCTCAGATCCACCAATCTCAGAGTAGTGGTGGAACTGAATTTTTCGTCTTCGGCGAAAAGCCAATCTACGCCTGCTATTCGGTATAACCCGGTTACCGTAGGATCGTGCCCGTTGAGCATTTTCTTCGCGTCCACTTGACATATCAGCGTCTTCATGTTCAAATTGATCGCCATGTCTGCTTTAAATCGTCCCACAGGCTGGGGTCCGGTCTATTCCATAACAACTCACTGACTTTGCTTGTATCAATAATCTCTGCGGGATCTGCTTGCGAGTTCCTTTGAGCCGATGGAGCTCTAGTAGGTTGGCTTGCGGTGCTCGTAGTTGCTTGGGGAGCCACCTGTGGTAGACCAACTCTTGTCCCAAGTCAGTTCTTCAATGATCGACCTCGGGGAGTGGGGTGGCTCCCAATTTCTCTCCCACATCAGAGCTGAGAGTGGGCTGCGCCACGTTTGCCTTGGTGGTCAGAGGTCCCAGGTGATTTGCTAATGGTTGAGGTACATGAGAACTCACCCTGCCGGCAGGGCTACCTCGTGCCACCGGATTGACTCTCGTCCGCACTTCGGCTTGCATCTCTTCTATCTTCGTTTGAAATGCGTCGTTTATCCACTGTATGCCTTGTTGGGTATTGAAGTGTATCCCATCCCTCGTGAAGGCACCATTCTCAACGCATTTTCGTCGTTCATCAACCGGAGTTCGTTGGGATTATCTGCAATCAGGTTACTGATCATCGTTTTCCACTGAGTCGCATTCCCATCCATGAAGTCGGCTATCGGTGATCCGGCGTCTGGGTTGAGTGGGATGGTAAACAATCACACAATCCTCGGTCTCCTTCAACTCGTTGAGGGAACAGATCAAAAATGATTCCCAGTTCGCCTCAGAGGTGACGGGATTCCTCGAAACGTCATTTAGTCCCTGTAATCAAGGTTGGTATGTCCACCCGATCATCGTTCTGTAGTTCTATCATCTTGATCACTTGAGTCACTGAGGCTCCGCGAAAGAAGATTATAGCGGTCTGTCCCACTACGAGGATATCTTTCAGATCACTCACCAAGCTATCACCTATTATCACTTGTTGGCTACCAGTGGGCACCGGTTGGTGGATCTTCGCCGGGTTCCAGGTCATGCCATTCAGGCAGGCCCCTGAGTGTTCTGCGGCAATCTGAATGAAGGCTCTCCGGGTGTTGAGATCCTTTCGGATGTCGATCAGTCGCGGCCTCACTTTAGCTCCACTCGGTACCGGACTGGCCGGTTCTGTGGGATCTGTTACAGTGTCTCTCCCGATGGGTGGCTGGGCTGCACGCTGGGAAGGAACGATCCTAGCTAAGCTTTTGTCCCGTGCTCGGTTTATCTCCTGCATCGTAGCTTTGGCCTCCCTCCTGCTCGATCTTCTCCTGAAAATGAGGTGCCAGATAAGTATCTGAGGGATCAGGTATCGTGTTTGTCGAATTGAAGGCGAGCTCATTTGTTGCAGGGCTGTCTCCTCACTCGGTCAGTAAAGCTCTTGAGCCTTAGCCTTGGTTGTTGTATCGGGGCTCATCATGGCCAGGACATCTGGTGACCACTTTTTCACTCTCGAATTGCAGAGCTCCTTCAGGTGCTTTATCTCCTCTTCCTTGAAAGTGATCTGTAACTCGTCATACTTTCTCTTACATTCATCACGATCATTCACTTTCTCTTTGTAATCGTCAACTTAGCGCACAATTCTTCCCAGTCTTTGTCCCTCTTTTCGGGGGTTTCACTGATTCCCGTCGTCTGTATTTCGATCTCACTCATTCTCACTTTCTTCGATGGTGGAGCTGCGTTGGTGAGTCCACAGAAAGCGACGGGGCCAGCCCATCGCGTGATCTTTTCGATCCGAAAAAAGGCTGTGCTGAGGAACTGAGGCGTACTGGAATCGGCACCTCTCCCAGCCTATAATCCTTTTGTTCGCCTAATCCTGGCTCATGAGCCAAGTCATGCCCCGAAGTCCCTCCGCGTCTCCATCGCATGAGTCGGTTTCTGCTCCACTCGGAGGTACCGGACTCGCCGAAAGCCAGCATTAACACTACCTCTATGGCGCGGTCCCCACAGCCTTCTCTTCTCATTGCATTCAGGAGTGCGACGGTGATCATAGCCAGCTCCGGGTCTTCTATTTCAAAAATACAATCTATCAGCCGCTGATATATCTCGAGAAGAGTCGCTCCTAGGCTCGCTGAGATAAAATTCATCTGGTCATTTGTGCCGCTCAAACTTTTTCGTGTAGGTCTCGTCTCTTCAATTTCAGTGTGGATTCAATAAACAAAAGTACGATCAATCACGATCTAAAAGACAAGTCAAGACTTAGATTAATCATACAAGCTTACTCATCTTAACATCAGTATATCATTCATTTCTTTTAAAAACATTCAATTGAAATTCTCTTCTTCTTCCTAGTTCAAAAGACAGCACAACGATGGATCGTAAAATGATCAGATGCTGTCATCTTTCGCACCTGGAGTAGTCCAGGTGGCAATAACATAACCAAAACATAATCATAACCACACAATAACAAAAAATATCAATACCATACATCGAAACTACTACACAGAAACCTGGTACCTGATAATTATCTTGAAACTTAATCCCAATGCTTAAAAAGCAAACCTAATAAAAACTATTAGCACTAAATACAGCTCTAGCATATTCTCAGATAGTATTTGTTATGTAAGTAAACCTCTATGTCTGTTTCCGAAAATATTACATATACTAGGGCATATAGCTTTTTCGGATGCAGTTTTCCCCTATTGGGATCATAGACCGAAAAGGAGAGCGAGGTCGCTCCTCTCTCAACTAGGAAGTCCCCGAGTCGAGTTAGTGCCAGCACTAAATTCTCGGGATTCACGTGTTGTCTCTCAGTAGCCTTAGTTACCAAGAAACAGAAGTTTTTCCCTGGTACCTGTGATGCAACAGGCAAAAACAAAAGACTTCGTTCAGGCTAAAAAAAAACTTTTTTCATTAAAAATAATCGAAATCGTCATTTTGATAATTGTTTTCTTATCAAAATCATCAGGTAGAACAAAGTTAAGACCCTGAAAACGCAAAAAGCAATTTTCAATCAACAAATATTTCAATAGTTTTGCCAATACCATGCGAAACCTACGTAAAAACTGACCCCCGTGTTGGCAAGTACCTTTCAAATTGGGTACCGTAGCTTACTAGTACACCAGGCCTCTATTTCCACAACCACTTGATATTCTTGTACTCTCTCTTAAAGTCGACCGCTAGTTCTCTTTTAATACTTACATCCGCGGTTATCGCTAAAGCGCACGTACGTTCCGTGAGTATGCAATCACTGTCTGTGACGATGATGTTGTTTGAGTAGTGATTCGGTAGATCAAAATGTGATTCGAAAGTTCGTCCAAAGCGGTTTTTAGCGTTTTCTCCGTCAGTTTCCAGTTCTCCTGTTTCCCTTGCCGATTTTAAGTTTTTGATCATAGGATTTTTGGTGTGGGTGAGTCCTACCCCCACTCCCAGGACAAAAACAACCATCGACGTCCCCGTCGATCGCCCAGAATCGGCCAGATTGAGATTGGATTCGGGAACACGTAAGGGACTATCTGGAGCGACCGAGTTGGACCCGGTGTTGTCGTGACTGATGTATTTGATACTTGTCTGATCGACATCTTGAATCGTCAGGATTGTCTCCTTGAGACCTGTAGGTAGACCATGGAGCCATTCGAGCACTCTCAAGTTTTTCAACTCTTTCTCGTGCATCTGTTCCACCTCAGGTTTGATCTCCACTTCCGCTTCTGAGCGATCGTCAATCCAGTCCCGGTCTGTATCGTTAATCAGGTCGATCTCCTGTGACACTATTATTTCGTCCAGACCCACTATCGAGTCCGCCACGTCGCTCAAGACAATCCTGTCTACGACAAGGTCTTCACCCTACGGGTTGTATTTCTTTTTATTCCTTCCTCTCTTGCCCTGGCGCGTCTCCATGGTGAAAGGAAAACCAGGCTCTACTCCTTTATCAACTTCGGTCTGCTCTGGGCAATCCCAGTCCTCTGCGGTATAAGGTAGGCTTTCATCGTCAACCTCCATTCGCTCGATTAACTCCAGGTCAAGTGGCAGATCACAGTCATCTATCACCTCACTCCCGCCGTTTTTGTTGCATGTGCCTCTCTCATTCACCTCACAGGCCGGAACAACTATCAACTAGTCCTCATCATGCATGTCAGCCGGAATGCACCAGTCCTCCGATGGGGCATTGTGCGGTTTGATATTCTCGTATTGAGCTGCCCGTCCGTTGCTCAACCATTAAAAACGACCATCCTGGTGCACCTCGGTTATTTGAAATTGACCACGCCATTTTTTCAGTAACTTTCTGGTTCCCTTTGGAGGAACCACCTCCTGGACATATAATCAAACTTAGTAGGTTTTCGCATCAGCGGTCCTCTTGTCAGACCTCCTTTGCTGCCTGAATTGAGCATGCTGCGTGATCCTCCTACACAGATCATTGAGTTCCTGTTGCCTCCTAATCACATCACGCAAGTACGCTTGCTGTGCTGTTCTCCTTCTTTCGTACTCAGGATAGAAGAACGTTAATGGGAGGGCTTTCTCGTGGCCTGTTAGCATCATGTGCGGGCTTATTCCCGTGGTGGAGTGTTCGGTGTTATTGTAAGCGCGCATTACCTGCGGCAAGTGCCTATCCCAGTCGTCCATGTATCGTGGGCAACAGACTCTCAACATGGAGACTAGGGTACGATTTTGTTTTTCCACCAGGCCATTCGTTTGTGGATGATAAGTGGTCGATTGGTCCTGTGCCACTTGCGACCTCCTCATTAACTTCTTTGTGAGATATCCGACGATTGCTTTATCTTCGTCTGACTGGATTAAAATCGGGCAGCCGTGTATTGCTATCCAAACATTTATCAAATGATCACACGTCTCCTTCGCTGATGCTGTCATGCAGGGAGCTGCCTCTGCGTATTTCGTGAAAAGATCAATCATTACCAGCACTTGGTTATAGCCCGTAGCCGCCTTGCATAATTTCTGATGATCAATTTGTACCAATTCATTGAATCCTGACGACTCTATCGATTGAAGGAAAAATTGTAACTTCCTGGGATCCTTCGCTTGCTGACATGACAAGCATGTAGTAATCAATTTTCACAGGACTTCTTCAAGCCATACCATTAAAATCGCTTCTGTATCCGGTTATACACCTTGATGGCCCATCTGATCGTCTGAACGGAACACTAGTTCAGTTTGATACAGCTGTGGTAGCACTATCGAATTGTATTCGTAAAGGACTTTCTCTTCTTTTTTGCTTCTTTGCACTTGCAGGCCACGATCCCGTCTTTGCTGAAGTATAACAAATCCTTTCTCTTTAAATAAAGTTGGTTTAGGATCTTGTAGCTGTCTTCTGCCAAATCGACTTCGTCAGGTGCTCCGTTTTCTATCCATCTCTTTAAATTGCTTGTCATCCTATCGTTTGGCTGAGCCCGTACAAGATTAGAAAGTCGGTACCTGGCTTTAAGATATGTCTTCATCACCTTTAGCTGTCCGCTGATTATCTCCGGAGCATGGGCGTCGTCCATCATTTTAACATATCATTTGTTTTTCCAAGATGTCGCTTCTTGCTCATAGGGTTCCAGATTGGTACGGACAACCGCAGCATGCGGGAGTAACATAGTTGGACGTTTCGACACTGCTATTAAACCAAGCTCATCTGAGGCATTATCAACTACCATGCCCTCCTCATCGGAGATATACCGGTCCCTGTCTGGGTCTTGATCCATCTCTCTATTCAACCCCCGCTGTTTCCTTTCTACTAGCAAGGAAGGAATTGCAATCTCCGAGACGTCTGAATTAGAGGTAGTCACCGACACGTTTACCCAATACGGATGGAGTCTGCATCGCCGCTTTTCTTTCAATCGTTCATAGAACTCCGTCTCCTTGATGAGGCTGTCGATGCTCTATATTCGTATGATAGCCATCATACAGACGCACGATCCAGCGACCGATATTGCTTTAGTTCATCGAATAAGTCTTTAGCCAAGCAAGAAATCGATTGTCTAACCACAACTTGAGTGGCGCACTCCCTAAATAGGACCTGTACTTTTCAACAAAGGTAATCATTGCGAACATCTCCGTTTTCGGTGCACCGTATTTAATTTCAGTGTCGCTTAGGATTTAACTCCCATAGGCTATTGGCCGTAAGCCATAGGCCGTTCCACTCTTGTTCCTGGTGAAGCATGCCCGAACTACTGATGCGTCTGCGTCTAGCACAAACATCCCTTTCTCTGTCGGCATACCGAGGACCGGAGCATCGCAAAGTTCGTGCTTGATGTTCTCAAAAGATACCTGAGCCTCGTCAGACCAGCTGACTTTCTTACCCTTCTTTCGCATCAATTGCTGCATAGGGTATATCTTATCAGCAAACTCTTTGAGAAACTCTCGGTAGTAATTAGCGATTCCGAGAAAGCTCATCAGTTGCGTGTCGGTCTTCGGTGCCTTCCATGTCAGTACTGCTTCAAGAGCTTCAGGATTTGATCTGATTCCGTGTTTACCCAAATACTTGATTGAGTCTCTCCGGATTTTGCACTTGGAGGGTTTGGTTTCAGGCCGGCCTATTTCATGCAGGTAAAGACCTCTCTCTAGTAAAGTCTAGTTTCTCTATATGGTCCTCCAGGGTTGGAGTTGCGATCACCACGTCATCAACGTAACACATTATGAGGTTCCTTTGTTTTTTAGTCACAATCGTGAGTGCCTGGACCAAAAATCGTTGAAATGTAGCCGTCGCATTGCATAGTCCAAACGGCATCCTTTTCCACTGGAACAATCCCAGCTCAAACGCAAAGCCAGTTTTATCTCGGTCTTGTTTTCTGGGGGGCACTTGCCAGAACGCAGAGCACAAATCCAACGTCGTGAAGATTTTTGTGTCTCCAAACTTGGTGAGGCTCTCATCGATGCGTGGAATTGGCTATGCTTCCTTTATCGTTACCGCGATCAAGTAACGAAAATAACAAAAAAACCTAAGTTGCCCCTTTTCTTTTTGACATGACCACGCCGCAAGCCCACGGGCAAGTTCCAGGTGCTTCAATCATGTCGTATTCCATTAACATCTCAATCTCTTTCCTGCATGCTTCCGACTTGTGTGGGGTCATTCTGAAGGCTCCCTCCCTGTGAGGTACCAAATCCTCTATTATCTCTATTTCATGTTCTACAAAATTGCACCAACCCATGTTAGCTTTATGCTTCAAAAAAAACCGTCCGCGTTGCGATTCAACACTGCTCTAAAAGAGTCCAGTTCCCTATCCGATATTTTGCCTGTTAGGTGTTCTATCTCAGGTAGGACTGGTGTATTTGCTGCTACTTCAATGTGTGATGTTCTTTCAGGGAAATTCGAGCAACTGGACAGCCCATCGTCTGTCTCTGATTTCATGGAAAACGTTTTCTTAAAAGACTTCAGTTCCTTGATTCTTTTCAGTGTACAATTTTGGTTAGCATGTATTGGACACTCCATTACTTTAAACTTTTTCAAGTTTTTCAAACTCTGATAGTCTGTGTTTAGAGGCAACGCATAGCCAGAACTCTTTCCTCGTTGTAACGTCACTTTTGTTGCCTGTGTGTTCAACAACACACTCACGCACAGTCCGTTCTGAGTGAGTGAGAAGCTTCTTCCTAAAATAGCTGAGCTCTTATTGTTTAGGTTGAGGACCGGACACACCTGTTTGTTGTTACTGAGCTAATTCAAATTCTTCATCCTAAACGTCGCTATTACCGCTTGATTTGGTTTTAACTCTAGAAACATTGGTACCTTTGCTTGTACTAAGTATTAACACGAAAGTTGTATCAATACATCCATCTGACTCGTCCTTGTACGAATTCGGTTTCTTGCGTGTCCTTCGTGACCTCTCTCTTCTCTCAGTAGACTTCGAGAGTTTAGTAAGAAACGTCTCAAGAGGTCTGTTTAATGGCTCAAACATTTAAGCGTACACCGTAGTGTCATGTGAAACGGTGGTCAAATCTGGTGCTGATCTGACATGCGGCCCGTGGGCAAGCCTGCCCTCGATGTGGCATCCTCTTCTCGCTATGATTAGGCTCAAAATTCATTCTTGATCTCGGTGGAGCCTCCGCATGACTGTGGGTTCCAGATCCGTCAGTCGACTCACGCGAGTCCTCCATTGGACCGGAACGATTCTCTCGGTTGCTGCCTCTCAAGATTTCATCAAGGTTGCGCATCATAAGGTCAGCCTGGGCATCTAATCTATTCTCCAAGCTAGTCATCGTATGAGCATAGGTGTTGTCATGATCGTTCAATAATCGCTCGATCTCTTTTGTCATCCTACTGTTTCTTTCTGCTGACTGCTTGGTTGCTAGAGCCAAGTTCTCCGCAAGTCACTGGTCGGTGTTTCGAATCAACAAGGCCTGTTCGCTTCTGGCTTGTAATTTCGCATCTACCAGCTCGTCTCTTAAACTTTCATGACCCTGTTGAGCCCTTTCTTACACTCGATGGATCCTTTCCGTCATATCCTGTCGCTGTTCTTCGAGACCTGTCATTACGCTGGCAATTATGCCACTCACATCACTGGCCGTTCTCAACACTGGGGTAAGACCTAGAGACGATGACGTCAATTGAGGTTGCAGCCTAGTGCCCGATGATGCTCCACCCTTTTTTTGCCCATCGACATCATCAGCCTATCGAATGTCGAGAATGTTCCCATGTTTATCTTATCTGAC
The DNA here is from genome assembly GCF_963678635.1 of Symsagittifera roscoffensis. Lineage (NCBI taxonomy): Eukaryota > Metazoa > Xenacoelomorpha > Acoela > Convolutidae > Symsagittifera > Symsagittifera roscoffensis. The sequence continues at coordinate 51,622,431 of NC_087065.1, forward strand.
ATCGGTATTGATGGCGAACTGGACATCGCTTTCTTACCCTTCTCCTGTCTCGGGCTAGGTGTGAAGTCCGTGTCCGAGTGCACCAGTCCCGGATGGTCAAAACCAGAAGACAATCCTTCAGTTCGGAGCGACTTTATGCGTTCATGGTACATTGCCTTGAAAATTTTTCTTGCTTCTGAACTTGGTTGCTCTTCCCTGGGAATTATGATCGACATCATCGCATTCTTGCCCTGCTTGACGGGAGAGGATTGCTCCTTTCTCCGAATATTGCCCTTGCTCTGCGATTTGAACGTCCCTCTGAACAACATTCCCTTCCTGCATTGGCCTCGGAATGCGCCGAGGTCCTCTGGGGTTTTTCGATCCCTTCCCGTTCAAAGTCGTCGCTGCGCTCTTCCAAGTCCTCATGATGGTGGTGGTCTGGTCGGATTAGCGTTTGCTCCCCTTCCTCAAAGGGATCAGTTTGTGTCACGTTCGCCGCCCCGGACCCAGAGTTTTGCCCCTCATCACCACCTAGATTCTTCTCATTTCTTAGTTTCATTCCGCTCACTGAAAGATCACCATGACCCTCAAAAACGTCGGAGATGCTGCTGATCGATGATTGGCTAGGTCGCGACCTAAACCTCCGCGCGTTCCCCTGCTCAGCCTGCGAATCTTAGTCGTTTCTCCTAACGAGTCTCTCCGCTGCATGTTTCGTGAGAAGCGAGATTCTTATAAATGAGAAAAAAATAAATTTTTTGACGACAATGCACGAGTCCCCCCAAAAAAAATCAGAAAACTTGCTTAAGCCTGCCTGTTCAATTTCTTCAAAATCTAAAGTATTCTTTTAATCTCTTAGAGATGCTATTAGTGACTCAGTTAAAATTCAACACAGGGTCTGCCCGGTGTTGAGGTATTACTGACTCCACTCAAATACTTAGTATAATAGTACCACAAAAGTTCACAAGATATTATAACCAACACACAAAACACAATTGACAAAAAAGTAACAACACACCCTATAGGTGACAGCGATTTCTCGCATCAATATCACTTTACCGCCATAGATGTCTGAAATCACTGCTTCATTTAAAATCAAGCAATTCTTAATAAAAAAACAGTGATGGTTTCAATAACAGATAAATAAAACTTAATCTTAAAGAAACAGACTTCCCTAAATTGGAACTGAACAAACGAACGAAGCCCAGGAGACTGTCTTCTCAAGTGAATGTGTCTTGCCTAATATACTCACCGAGGTCTTTTTTTATGTGTTCCCGGATTGCCCGAGCTTTCCTCAAGGCAACCACAAAACCAAAATAACAATCGAAAAAATTTGTTCGGGTTCTTCCGATTCAGAATGCAAAAGTGATCGCGAATCTCCGGGTCTTTTGGGCTACTTTATTATTAAGTCGTCCTTCTAGTCAAGATGTTTAAATTATCCCGGAGGGTACCTTCAAATTTTCACTCAGGAGGGTTGTTAAGGGACTTAAGTCACCTCGGAGGGTTACTTCGGAGGGTTATTAGAACACTTAGCTTACTCCGGAGAGTTACCTCGGATGGTACCTTAAACACCTAAGTTGCTTCGGAGGGTCGCCCTAAGTTCACTAAGGAGGGTCAATACGAGGCTTAATACGCTCCGGAGGGTTACTTCGGAGGGTTCCCTCAAATTTCCGAATTTTCAATTTTGCTTCACAGGGGTCTTCAGCTAGTGTTAAAATGAGTCAAAACAGGCCAAATTTACTCTGGGGGTTATTTGAACAATCTTGGAGGGTTCGGTGGAAAATTTCTACTAAGGAGGGTTGTTAAGGTGCTTACGTGACACTGAAGGGTTGCTTCGGAGGGTTCTCCAAAACTTCCCCAAAAGTGTTTTCACCGCGGTAAAGCCTCCAATTGTGGTCTAGCTTGCTTAAAACAAGGTTGATTGACCCGGTCAACCTACCCAGTAGGATACAAAGGTGGTTTTATGAAAAAATTCTGCCGCTCGGAGGGTTCCCGAAAAGTTTGACCCTCCTAACTAACAAGTTCCAAAAAAATTTTCTTTCCTTACTTATCAACCTAAAAACCATTGCGATTCAGAAAATCGATTAAAAACGTCGACAAATGGTACCAAAATTATTCCGATTGGTTTGTTAGTCTTTGAGAAATCAACAAAAATGCGTTTGCTAAATTGGCCTTTTTTCACTACCTATATTGGTTCTCAGAGACTATTTTCGCAACTCTTGCTGAAAGTGCTTAAAATACTTAAAACGAGCGTAGTAGCCCTACAAACCGGACCAAAACTGGTTTGGAAAGAAAAGTTTAGTCGAAAACTATCAAATTTGTACCCTCTTATTCCTTCCTTTTCTGATATTTAAGTGTTTAGCTCTGTCCTTTGAGCTATAAGGAGGGTTACTCAAAAGTTCTTCTAGCAACTGATCTCATTAAGCTAGAAGGCTACTAACGCAATAATTTTTATCGCTTCAACTCTACGAGCTCAAAAATTCGATCCTCAAAACCAATTGACAAAATTCGGTAAATTACAAAACTTTTGATCGAAAACTTTAATTTTCGCCAGCTCCTATTGAGTCTTTTTTCGCACGGTTTCCTTAGTTAGAGGGCTCAAACTACGTAGTAGCTCACTGCGCAGAATTTTTTTGTTGCGCGAAAAAACTTGGATATCTAACACATTTGGGATTAGTAGTTTGGTCGAAAATCGATACTCTTTGCAAAATTAGGGTGTTTTTGGGTCTAAATGGGAGATAAGTAATGTATAATAAGGATCATAACCTATTAGTAGTCGTTATTCAATTTTACTACACCCTCTTTTACACCAAAATACCCGAATTAAGACCCTTAACTCGGAAATTCGCAATCGATGGAGTGTACAGTCGGACCGCGCCAATTGTGTCCCCCACCACTTAAGTTTTAATGAAATAGTACCCGAACGATACTAAAATAGTGTTAACAAAACCCAACAGTCATTGTGGATGTTGACCCTGTTGCCTCTTGTTGAGTTTGGAACACGTCGGTCAGCTTGCACTCTACTTTCCGGTCACCGGCAAAATTACCATTATTGAGCTTAAATACTCAAACAACCCTTGTGCGCGTCAATCTCCAGGAATCGTAAAAATATCAGATTTCAAACAATTGATTTATCGAGCATTTTCTTGGTAAAATAGCTCTGGAAATTTTGTAATATAACGATTTTTTACATACTTCAACATCGGTAACATCGGCCATAATACTGCATAACTCAAATCAAGCTGCTAAAATGGCCAGTATTTGTCCTTGAGACAAATTGCTCTTTTTTAAGGTCAGCCTTAATTAAGGTTGAACCAAATTAGAGCTAAAATGCAGTTAAAATAGGTTTTTTTGGGGGGTTCGAACCTGGTTACGGAGCGTCCCATCAAGTTCGGGGAATATTTGAGTGCTAGAAAGGAAATGCCCTAGGCGGGATTCGAACCGGCGCCGAACCCGCCGGGACACCCCCTGTATAGGCTCGGCTACTGTCCCTATATGCATTTATAATTTGGTTCAATTTTATATGCATTTATAATCTCGCTTACATTTGCGCTGCAACATCCTCCACCCCTAAACAAGGAAGAACGGGATGTCGGGTTGTCAGTTCATTCGTAACGGTCTTCATGTCGGCGGATCTCGCGCATCCGTCTCGTGCAGTCTTAGGATACGTGCGAGTGGATAATGTCCACGTGGAGTGTCAGGCTCTATGACCCAAACCAAATCGCCGGCTTGCAACTTAACGTCTGACTGGTTGTGTCACTTTGCCCTCCTATTGAGGGAAGGAACGTATTCCCGCATCCACCGTGTCCATATTGCGTTAGCATATGATTACGCTCTGGCAAACCGCTTCTTATGGTCGAAGTTTTCATCGAAACTAAGCGACGGAAAACTCGCTGCGTGTTGACCAAGGATAAAATGATTCGGGCTTAACGCCTCTAGATCTAGCGGATTGGAACTAACGGCTGTTATCGGTCTAGAGTTAAGTGATTGCTCAACAAGGCACAGCGTGGTTCTTAGAACCTCCTCAGTTACTTTTCTGTTGCCTAAGATGTCCAACAAAGCACGCTTGACACTCCGAACTAATCGCTCCCAGGAGTCTTCATGGTGTGGTGCGCTGGGTGGATTGAATTTCCAATTGATCCCTTTCTGGACAAAAACAGCGGGTGCGAGCTTGTTCCAACTCTCAACGCAAGCTAAGAGCTCTTTCTGAGCGCCAACAAAGTTCGTGCCGTTGTCGGACATGAAGGTAGTCGGAGTACTGCGACTTGCAAAAAAAGTCTTCACCCCCATAACACAGGAGCTTGTGTCGAGAGAGGAGACCACTTCAATGTGCACCGCTCTAGTGGTGAGACAGGTGAACAAAAAACCCAATCTCTTTTCCGTACTTCTCCGGATCGGAACTAGGAATAGCCCAAAGTAGTCGACAACTGTGTTAGAGAAAGGAGGTTGCGGGTAACCCAGCCTTTCAATGGGCTGATCAGTCATTATATGACTTACGGTTTGCGCTTTGCGTTTTCGACACGCAACGCAAGTATTTTCAATGTTTCGCAGCAACCATTGCAAATATAACACAACGTATTTCAAATTAACCACCGCACGCATGTAATCCAAGCCTTGATGGAATTTCCTAAGGTGCACGTGTCTCACCAATAACCGAACAATCGCCTGACGTGCATCAAGTATAATCGGATGCTGGCTATCGAAATCGCAATTAACCAAGCGGCTGATGCGCACAGTCGAGCGGAAGATGTCAGCTGGTCCAATGAACGGCGAATACTTGGCGATCCGACTATTCCTCGTGATAAGTTTACCGGATCTTAGTAGTTTTAGCTCGCTAGGGAATGTCTCATCCTGGGACAGGTAAATGAGCTTCTGTTCAGCAATTTCCATTTCACACGGGTCGCTAGTTTCTAATATACCCGATCGGAAATGTTTATGGGATGGCAGCCATCTTAACAAAAATGCTACTGTGCGTTTGTTTTTTACAATTGAATTGAATCTCTCCCAATTTCCGAATGGAAGATTTTTTTCTGTCAAAAATTCGACGACAAAACTTGACGATTTTTCAGACAAAAGTCGATATCACATGAAGTTCTTTTGAGTCTCATTTTATCAAAAACCCTTGTATCGGGCTTGTACGGCCAATCATTCGTCCTCATTATACTAGGGCCAAATCTTTCGTGTACCGGTATCAGCTGGGTTATCACTGCTAAGAATGTGATCCCACTGATCAGCGGTTGTAGACTCCAGAATCTCACCAGTGCGATTACCAACAAAAACGGGTAGTTTATTACAGGAGTTAAGCCACTGAAGAACAGTGGTACTATCTGTCCACATGAAAATATCCTTAACTTGAAAGTGAGACCTTTCAAAATTTCTTCTTTTAAACGGGTTGCAAGAAGAGCCGCTTGAAGCTTTAACTTTGGAATAGATAGCGCTTTCATAGGCGCAATGCGGGCTTTGCCAAACACAAAGGCTAATTCGGTCTGACCCGAACTAGCAAGTCGCGCACGAAGGAAAGCGACGGCACAGAAAACATCCTGCGAATTATCACCGAACATGTGAAGTTCTATTTGGTTGAAAGGGTCAGTGAAATAGCTACGAGGTATTGTCAGAGAATCTAACAAATGAAGACCTGAGTGCCACTCAAGGAACTGCTTTTTGATTTCCTCTGGGAGATCAATGTCACATTTTTGACCACTGATTCGGCAGATATTTTTTAATAGAAGGCGAGCCTTCACGGTATACGGAGCCACTAATCCAATTAGATCAAAGACAGAGGAAACAAAACTCAACACGGTACGCTGGGTGATTGCTTTGTCTAGTGGATGATCAACCCCTCTACTAACGACTTAGAACGATCGAGAACATGCGACGACTGGTCTGGACTCCTACACATATCTTTAACACAGGAATTAGACTCACGGTTGTCCGGATCAGGAGCGTTTGTCACATCTGGCACGTTGCTGACAAATTTTGTCAGATGAAACCCACCTAGTTTAAGCAACGAGACTAAATCCCTACCTAATTTCAAGGCGTCATCCCTGTTTTGAAAAATAATCCGGATAATTATCCATATAAAACTTCTGGACAACAGCCGAAGCAGCTTCGGGGTACTCAGCTTGATTATCCGATGCAGTCTTCTGCAAAGCAAAATTCGCACAAATCGACGAGTCACGAGCACCCAAAATGTCACGCGTGTATTGGTGAACTACCACACTTTATGTGGGGTCCTCCCGCCACAAAAAGCGAAGAGAAGGTTGATCTTCTTCACGGACTAACCTGTAAAAATATCCCTTCAATGTCAGCTGAAACGGCGTTTTTATGCTGAAGGAATCTTAAAAGCACAAAAATGAGATTTTGAAGGAGATCCGGGCCAGCCAACAGAGATTTGTTCAAGGAAGCTTCATGCAGTTTGATGCACCATTGAGGACTCGGCGCACCTTACCGGGTTTGTTCGGGTTCAACACCGGGTGATTCGGGAGATGCTTCTCACGATCGGCTCGTGATTTGGGATCGTGTGCCTTAACTGTTATGATATATCCACTCAAGCCCTTTCTGTTCGCTAGATGAAAAGTCATGAACCATTTCTCCCTTGGCTTTATGCCAAGCAAAAACTTTAAAGGATAAAATAAATTAAAAACAGTGTATAACCATAGAAAAAGTCAAAAAGCTAAGACAAATTAGAGCAAAAACCAGTAAAAGAAACAAACAAAAAATAACTAGAATTAAAAAACAACAAAATCAAGATCGTTATATGTCAAAGCAATTTTTTTTTCAGTTATCCTTCCATTTTTTTTCAGTTATTTGTTTCAGCTCTAGGTAATGCGTATGAAAAATTTGGGTAAAGTCACATTTCATTGTAGTATATCATAAGGCGTTTGCGAGCATGCTCTGTAATTCAATGTAATTTCAAAATATTATAAAGTTCACTAAAATAAGATTTTTCAAAATGCCTTTTTTATGTTACTATTTGAAAAAAATTTTTTTTTGTTCGACAATAGTCGCGTAACTTATGATTTGGATAATTTAAGTTGAGTTAAACTCGCAACCAGTTTTTTCAAAATCGGTGATTTTTTTGTTTTCTTTGTTTGGATTTCTAATGACCCTGTGTTTGGATTGCCTAGCACCGGATGAGTGGACGGAAAAGTTTGCTGAAGCAAATTATTAGAAACAACTTGAATGACCTGCTGTAACCCTACTGGATTGTTAACGGAAATCCGAGATAAGGAAATTCGACAAATTGTGTCGTTTTCCGTGAATGTGGTTACTGAAATACTATCCCGGATCACAAGAAGCTGCCTGTCCATTATTCACTCCTCTAAAACTTGATGAGACCATTTAATTTGTTGACGCAGGATACGTTCTCTCAGGAGCTGTCGCACGAACGTTCTGCTCTTGATTGGGAACTACAACAGGGTCAGGCTGATTGTGGTCGATAGATTCGACCCAGTGACGCGTACGGTCATTTTCGTCTATTGTTAGTTGTGGAGAGATTCGGGTTAAACCACTTCCCTCAGCATTCTCGCTGATTTCCGACAACTCATTTTCTAAATCAAGCCCTTTCAACTCAATTTCGGCCTGTTTTTTCCTTTGTTCTTTAGCCAATTCTTCCAACTCAAAACTGCTTTGTTGTTCATAAAAAAAAATTGTGTCATCTTGTTTTGCTGCTCTTTCAGCCTTAATAACACTTTTACCTGCCTCTCAAGCTCCTCTTGTTGTTTCTTTAAAAGCAATAAATCGCGCTTTTTCTCATAAGGTGTTTTCGACGGAGCGGCTGTATAACGACTAGATTTCTGAGAGCCCGATTGCTGATGTCGGCTAATTCGATGTGACAACTTAGAGCGGGTATCTGTTTTATGCGACTGTGGTTTTTCACTTTTTCCGGAATGATGAGAAATTTTTGAGCTGCTATCTATGCTGTCCGGCTCTGTTACTGCCTCTTAGCTGGTTTTATATATGATAGCTTCCTGCAACAATTTATCGTTGCTTTGCGTTAACTTATGAAGCCACATATCCTGTGCCGGTATCAATTCATCAGGGTTGGCACTTTTTGCAGCCATATCAATCAACTCATTATTTACCTCGACCGCTTGTTCTTTATAGTTCCTACATTTTTCAAACTATTATCAATTTTTGAGCAACGACTCTGACTCTCTATGTATTCCAAGAAAATTTCGAGGCATTTGTAAAGTTCGTGTTCGAGATTGCTACGTTTCCTAAACAACTTTTTAGTTTTCTTCTGAAATTTAACTTCCTGCTTAATACTTTCAGAAACGACTCTCAGAAAAATTTTTATTTTCAGTCAAGTGAATCCATCAAAAACTTAAACACGTCACAAAATTACAAGGGGGAGTAACTTGAAGTTTTGACGCCTTAAAACTATTGTAAATCGCCGTACGATTTTTTGGCGACAAACGGTTTCGCCTCTTCATAGCTTTCAGTGCACTGTATCGTCTAACTAACAACAGATTATTCAACTCACGGGAAGGGGCTGGTGCAGCTCTTTATACCTTTCGATAAGTATTTGGTATTTGGCCTTTCGCTTTGAGATAAAATCCTCAACTATGTTAAGAACGAGAATACCTGTCTTTTTCAAGTCTTTTTCTATGTTGTCCGTACCGTTGCGGCAACAGTATACAATCGCGGTAATATTTTCCTTGAATCCCAGAAGAAGGCTCTTAAGTTGGTCAGTACTCAAACTGCGGTTGTTGTTACTGAGGTGGTTACTAATTGAGTTATTTATCGCGTCGTGCCAAATAACTAGATCTTTCCGATTCGACAAAAAATGATGCAGATAGTATTGGATAGTTTTCTGCGAGTCCCTGGCGCTAAAGCTTAAGCCGGGCTTTGTGAAACAAGTCTCTTTCACGCGCTTTTCAGACGGTGCGGATAGTTTACGGAGCGCGTGGTATAGAGAACTGGCCCCTAGTATGAACACCATACGCTAAGAGCCCTTACTCGCGGCGGTAGTCACCAATGGGGATGGGAATTAAGTAGGTCGGTTGAACTCCAACAACCACGCCGAGGAAACCTGAGGATGAACAAATTCAACTTAACCTAATTAATATCACCGTAGCTGACCACTTATGATTACTGCGATAAAAAAGAGTCCATGCGTGAGCGGGTAAACAGATCCGTTGGAGAGGGCAACTTAAGTTTTAGTTAACCATTGATGTGGGGTTTCAGGCAAATTGGTGGAATTCCAACAACCACGCGGAAGAAATCTGAGGATGAAAAAACTCAACTTAACTTGCCTGATACTGCCTGCCCAGACCACTTAACATAAGTTAGAACTGGATAAATAAGCAAACTTGGGGATTTTTTGTCATCGTTTTTTTTAAACAATTTCTGATTTTTTGTGTCATTTTAACGACCTAAAAGTAACGATTATTAAATGTTTCCTACAGTTTTGACGGTTCGAGGGTTCGAGTCCAAATTTTATTCAAAAAAAAAAAGATCTCGTTTCCTTGTCTATGTTCCGTTTTTCTGGATTTTCAATCCGTTCACAATTACCCAAAAACTTGTGGTATTGGGAAAATTACCACTTGTAGCTTACTTTAAGTTGGGATACACAATAAGACATCGTATGTAATTTTATTGCAAAGAAAGATTTAAGAAAAACTAGATAAGTCTCACTGTTTTTGACAATTTTGGAGATTTTCGGCACCGAGTTTTCTCTCTCACGAGTCTGAACAACTGCACTCACGAGCCTAACAGCTACACTAACAATCAACCAACTACACTCTGATCACGTGAGCCAACTGCACTCTGCTGAACTTACTTCACAACATCACTCTATATCGGCCAACTTCACGCTCTTTCGGCTGTCGGCCAACAGCGCAACTTCACTCTGTTTCGGCCAACTTCACGCTCTTTCGGCTTTCGGCCAACAGCGCAACTTCACTCTGTTTCGGCCAACTTCACGCTCTTCCGGCTTTCGGCCAACAGCACAACTTCACTCTGTATTGGCCAACTTCACGCCGGACTGGGTACTTGTCCGATGACTTCGTGACTTCCCTCCCTTGTGCAGATTACTATCGTGTCGGGGAAACTGCAATCTTGCAATCTGCGGTACCAGCAATCGGCAACAGACGTGTCCGGGGAAATGCAATCTGCTAATAGACGTGTCCGGGAAAAGTCCTTTGTGGGGCGCCAAAATGTGCGCGTCAATCTCCAAGAATCGTACAAAAACCATATTTCAAACAATTGAATCAAAGAGCTTTTTCTCGGTAAAATAGCTCTGGGAATTTTGTATTATAACAATTTTTTACATACTTCAACATCGGTAACATCGGCCATAATACTGCATAACTCAAAGCAAGCTGCTAAAATGGCCAGTATTTGCCTTGAGACAAATTGTGCTTTTTAAAAGTCAGCCTTAATCAAGGCTGAACCAAATTAGAGCGAAAAGACAGTTAACATAGTTTTTTTTTTGGGCGTTGGGGGTTCGAACTTGGTTACGGAGCGTCTCATCAAGTTCGGGGAATATTTGAGTTCTAGAAAGGAAATGCCCTAGGCGGGATTCGAACCGCCGCCGAACCCACCAGGACGCACCCTGTATATGCTCGGCTGCTGTTCCTACATGCATTAATATTTTGGTTTAATTTTATGTGCATTTATACTCTCGCTTACGTTTGCGCTGCAACAACCCTCATGGAAGGGCACGTCACCAACCACAAAAACACTCAATCTTTCTATCAGAACTGATATAAATCAATCTGAAACAACAACAACAATCACATCTGGTCCGGAAATAATATATAAATTGTCATTTCACTGTTTTTGGTCTTTTTTGGTTTTTTTTATTGTTTTTTGTACTTTTCTGTTTTCAAGTAAATTTGTTTTTGGCTTTTTCTTGGTTATACATCATTTTTGTTTGGTTTTACGCTTTCTCTTTAAGTGTTTTTGGTGCAAGGGCCTTGGGACAATCGGGCTCATGACTGCCCACCTAACCCTCCGACCCCCGGAATTTTCGGTCTCATTTAAGTTAAAAAATTTAAGTCGTCCATTTTAAGTTAAAAAATTAAATCGTACCAGGCGGAGGGTCTGTACCTTCCGCCTAAAACCAGAAAGGAAATTAAGGCCTCTAACTCGGATATACGCCCGGAGCGGAGGGTGCGTCGCTGAAGCGTTTGCTGATCATGGTGGTCTTGCCTCTATCAGGCCCATCCAGGAGCGCCATAAAAACGTCTATGTAACTTTCGCTTAAGCATTACACAGTGACGGAGCGTAGAAAAAGCACCTATTGACGACTGGCAGGCGTCAGTTACCTTAATTCTACTCTTTTTTCACCGCCTAGACCTAGCCAGTTAGTTTTCTGGTCTGTTAAGGGCTAAGTAAAATGTTAACGTTTGTAGGCCATCAGTCAAACGACTTTTGATCAGCTTTCGTTACATGCAAAGATAACCATATTGCTGGGTCTCGGAAACCCAGACTACGTGATTACCATTTAAGACACGGCTCAGAACCCATTATTTACTACTTTTTTTTGTGACAGTTATATACTAAATCTATTGGGGATAGATTGACTTTTCCTCTCTCTAGCTACTCAAGCTCCTAAATACTATCTAAAATCGGAGGTATTTCAACTATTCAGGGTATCACAGCAGCTAAAATGTGCGTTTAACATTTTCACACAGTCTCTGATAGTCTCTGGGCACCGGGCCTCCAATTCCGTTTTCTCTCCGAGATTACGTCGGTATCTCGTGGTACGGGAGGGTACAGATCCAATCCGGCTGTCACACTGAAGCCTCCTTTCTTCTTATCAACTTCAGCTAAGCGTCTTATCGTGTCTTGTTATCACGATAAGAGGCTCCGTTTATTCTCTATTTTTCACAACTGTTCTTCGTCTTATTTTCTCGGCGTCTCCGTTTCAATTCTCTGTATTCACTTTTTTCGTTCAAAGTAGCGGTTCCCGCAACTCCCAGAAATGATCTGATTCGAATCGAAAATTTCAAATTTAAAATTTCTAGAATATTCCGTCCCTTCTTTTCATTGCCAATCTGACGCTAATGACTTTTTTGTTCTTTTCAGGCGCGGGTTCGACTGTGCCAATCCGGGGGAATGGCACACTACGTCCCACCCAAAAGCTCCATAAACACATCTAAATAACATTTGCCCAAAAGTTGCACAGCAACGCAGAAAGAAAAAACCCAATGGACGACTAGCTGACGTCAGCTACTTTGATTTCACCAGTTTTTCACGGTCTTGACCGAGCCAGCTTGTTTTGCTTGTTTTTATGGCACTCAAGGTTGGGCCTGCTTAAGGAACTTGTCTGTCCTTATCAGCTATTGTTTTCTGTCGTAGCCTCCGAACTGATCAGTGCTCGACTTGAAGGCGTTAATATCCTGCATTAGATTAGCCGGAGGGCACAAAACCTCCGGTTAGCTCGATACAACTGGTTGACTTGTTCAGTACCAAAAAGTCCGAGAGTCTGTGCGCTAGATGGAAAGTCAAGAACGATTTCTCCCTTGGCTTTATGGCCAAGCAAAAACTTTGAAGGATAAAAAAAATTAAAAACAGTGTATAACCATAGAAAAAGTCAATAAGCTAAGACAAATTAGAGCAAAAACCAGTAAAAGAAGCCCAAAAAATACAGTGCGAAACGTATAGTTATAGGTCAGATAATTCGTCCGGACGAGATGCGATCTGACGTTTCTATTAGTTGTTATTTTGGTTGGATGCTTTTCTTTCTTGATCAACGAATCGACCGATTTTTTTGTTTGTTGAGAATTTTTACTGGAGTAGTGTTTGAGTATTTAAGCACACTAATGATGGTTTCGGTCGCGACCGGGGGTGGTGCGACAACAGCACAGACTATTTCCAGACACAACAGGAGCCATCGGGATCAACTACATCAATTGGTGGATGGATACCTTTCGAGTGATTTTGTTTAAATTGGGTACTAACTCCAAGAACACAGTTTGATAGAATGTGCGTAGGGACCAGTCTCTTTGTTCCATCCATCGGCTGCGAACTTAGTGCGCTGACTTGGAAAAATAACACTTACTTATCAAAATCCATAGAACAAAATTGCAGTGTACGTACCTTGGTGAAACAAAAAAAAATAACTAGCATTAAAAAACAACAAAAATCAAGATCGTTATATGTCAAACCAATTTTTTTTTTCAGTTATCTTTCCATTTTTTTCAGTTATCTGTTTTAGCTCTAGGTAATGCGTATGAAATAACTGGATGAATTCAAATTTCCTTGTAATATATCTTAAGGCGTTTGCGAGCATGCTATGTAATTCGATGTAGTTTCAAAATATTATAAAGTTCACCAAAAAAAAAGAATTTTCAAAATGCCTTTTTTATGTTACTATTTGAAAACGTTTTTTTTGTCCGACAATAGTCGCGTAATTTATAATTTGGATAATTTATGTTGAGATAGACTGGCAACAAGTTTTTTCAAAATCTCCAGAATTGATCTAGAAATTTTCAGTCTAAGAAACACTTAATCGGTGATTTTTGTTTTCAAATCTGAAAAAAATCATCTTTTGACGGTTAAATTAATTTTTCGAACACGCTCAACTTAATTGTTTTTTAGGTGACACTTTTAAAACTTTCTTTGATCCACTGAGTAAACCGTCAGAGAGTGTAAATAGCTCAAGACAATTTAATCTCTAGCAGTAATTTGATTTTTTTTGCAATTATGCTGTACTTTTAGCCATTCTTATCATTACGAGGCCAAACTGTGCACTGGATAGGAGCACAATTTTGTGTCTGTATGTTCCTGGATTCCAGAGACAAGTCTTTAAACATGTGAAGTTTTGGCGGAACGATCAAAGGAAAGTAAAGAACAAAAGAAGAACAAAGGGAGCGTCCTTGTTGCGGAATCCGCTTACGATGCACAAAATGCACAGTTTGGCCTCGTAATGATTGTCATTGATTTAAAAATCATTATAACTGCCGTTAGGTCTTTAATATTGCCATTATGCGATATACCAATTTAATTTTGTGCCATTTGTTAACATTATTATTACCAATGAGTCATTATAATTGCCAATATACCTTTAGTGTTGCCATAATGCCATATGCTAGCTTGCTTTTGTGCCATTTGTTTTTTAATGTAAGTATTGTTATTGCCATTACTATTTCCAATGAGCCATTAAAATTGCCATTATGCCAATTGCCTTCAATTTAGTATGGTTTTTCCTGTCAATAATTTAATGTTTCGTTTCTATATGCAGAAAATTTTTTCCTATTTGGAAACTTCGCTTTATTCAAAATAATGAATAACACTGCAATTGGCTTTCAGTTTTATTTAAACTTTTTTTAAATATCACGACAGAACTTTAAAACGGTGATTAAACTGGTTAATCGCTATTTCTGGAAATTTTATTAGCGTCTTGAGCGACTTTCAATAGTTTGGTAGTTGGAGTCCAACTTGCTTATGTATAAATGAAAAAGTAGTGATTCAAGGACAGCGCCTTGCGCAACACCTTTGAAATAATCATTGCAATCTGGTTCGGTTTTAATAACAATTGTTCCTTGCTGTCTATTTCTCACAAAATCTTCAATCGAGTCTTTGAATAAACTTACTTTTTCAAGTTTAAAAAGTAGGAAAGGCAATAATAAGTTGAATCAAATGCCTTTGAAAGGTAAAGAAAAGAGGCGGTAACTTTTTTTATTAAAATTTCTCAAATTGGTTCAGTACAATTAAAAAAATGAGCAAAATTGGTGCTCAAAAAAATGGTCGAAGATTGTGCACTCAATCCAAACTCTGCTTCACTGATACGATTATACTTTGAAAGGTAACCGTTTCGTTATTCTTAAGTAGTTTTTCAAAAATTTAAGACATTGCCTCTTATTTGATATAGATCTATAGTTTTCTATTCTTTCCTGTGGTTGTTTTTGTATTCAGGATTAATAAAGAAAAATTTTGTGTAGAAACATCCTAATTTTAATATTCTCATTGATGGGAAATGTATACGTCTAAAAATGGGGCCACTATATCACATGGACCTGGGTCTTTTATCTACCTAAGTTATTTTCCAGTTCTGCTTTGTCCTTCTAAGAAAAAACAGTCGCGTTTTTTGAGAGCAATTGGAAGGTTTTCCAAATTTTTTTTGTAAGTAGTGTTTATTAAAAATACTATTCTTTTGTTGAAAACTTCGTTTAATAGGTTAGTCATTTTGTTACCATCGGTAATTCTATCTTCGAAAAATTACGAAGGTGAGATTCTTCAATAATTGTTTTTTTTTGAGTTTCTTGTATCATTGATGGTGTTTCAGCGCTGTTGACCGTTTTTGTTATATATAGAAACTTTTTTCGAATATAAAAACTGCTCAAGGTGTAGGTTTGGATTAATTTTTTTAATACTTTTTCTGGTGTAGCAAAAGCTTCTAAATTTTTGGTTTTTTTTATCGGGACTGAATTCTTCTCAGAAAATTTTTCAATACATTTTCATCAAAATTACATCAAATTTTGTTATGTATATATTGTTTTTTCAAAGACTGTACATTAAGAAAATTGAAAAACTTTTTAACAAGTAAATTGAAAACAAAGAATTGATATAAAGATAAAACTTAAAAACAAAAAACCTGTTTGATATATCAAACTCAGATATATCAAGTTTTGCGACTATTTAGAAAAACTATTGTCTTTTATAAAAAATTGTCTTTGCTATAATTTGCATATGAAAACCATCGAAACTCTGTTAGCCACTTTAGGTCAGTCATTTTGTAACTGTCGGTATCTTTATCTTCAAAAAAATTCCAAATCCGGGATATTCTAATGATTGTTAAAAATTTGAATATTTTTATCCTTGATTTTTTTCAGCGCTTTTGGCCTTTTTTGTTATGTATAGAAACTTTATTTGAATAAAATAAATACTACTATAGGTTTGATTTTGATTAATTTTTTCTAAAAAATACTATCTCTGGCGATGCAAAAGCTTTAAAGATTTGGGTTTTCTATCGGGCCTAATTTGTTCATAGAAAAATCTCCAACCTATTTTCATCAAAACTTAATCAAATTTTGAAATGTATAATTTGTTTTTTCAAAGACTCTACATTCAGAAAATTGAAAAATTTTTTAGCAAGTATATCGCAGGTAAAGAATTGCAACGAAGAAAGAATTTAAATATAAAGAAATTTTTTTATGTATCAAATTCAGAGGTATCGCTGATTATCTAATCAAGCGAATCAGTTGGAGTTATCCTAATTTTACAAATAGTTTTAAATTATTTTTTTCATCTTCATTCAAATAGTTCAACATTGAATCAATTTTAAAAAATGTCGTTTTTTATTCAGGGTTTGAACACAACCAATTAATTAAGCAAACATTTTTCTGGTTTTGTTTTGATTATAAGCAATTTATTGAGAATCGAGTTTTGTTTGTATATTATGCTGTTTGGCATTATTTTGGCCGAACTATTTTAATATTCCTCCCGAAGCGTATATAGATCAGACATCTTTTTAAGTTCAGTTTTTTCAGTATCGATAATGAGTTAAGATGTGGGGTTGGTAACTCATAGAGTAATTTCGGATAGGGTACTTACTCTTATATCTACTCTTACCAATATGCCAATCTTACTATTATATCTACTAGTCTCAGGGTGTTTAACTAGTCTCTGCTAGGCTCAATAGATCTAGTGTATACTGGTTTATTGCGACTGCTGAAGTTCTCTTGGAGAAGCAACTAATTTCTAAGTTAAATTCAAATCTCTCTGGTGCTGAAATTACAAGTAATTTCAGCACTTACAAATAAGTGGGTTGTTAGTTGGATGGATTATGATTGGTTAATATTAAATACTTTACAGTGGTAAAATATCTAATTTATCCAATAATAAAATGTAGTTTAAATCAGGTTCCACCCATCCGGGTTTTAAAGAAATTTTTAGAATTTTCTTTCTGTAATTTGAAGGATGGATGATGAACGTTGGTATTTGATGAACATCATTTTCTTGTCCGGTTCCTCTTGGTTAAGGAAGTTTCAGGACGCTGGAATTATGGACAGGAAATTATTATGTCGTCATTCGACAACGACTGTGATCCCCAATGAAATCAATCCGATTTCAAGATGGTTTGCTATGACGGGTTTTTCTGTATTATGTAGAGAACTTGTTTTGTGTGCAACCTCGTCTGGGAATGGCGTGAAGATCGTGTGTGGAAGGGATGCCTTGTAACTCGGATCTGTACGTATACTTGAACATCGAGGTGGTCATTGGTCTAGCTCAATGAAGTCCTTTTCTGCGAAGTCAAGTCGTACTCTGTCGTGATTGAGTCGTGATTGTGGACGGCATGTCCGTTGTATTTAGCCATTCTTTTGTGCGAGTGTGATGGGATCCTCTAGTCTTTGGATGTTCGTCTATGTTGTTTTGTATGATCTATATACTGCAAAGTATAATTTACATTTTATAAAATTTTGTTAGTTCGGTTTTTTAATCATGAATTTAGTTAGTTGTTTTCACAAAAGCGTTTTGTTTTAGTTCGGTTATTTTGAAGAGTTACTCACCCTTGAGTAACTCTTATTAATAATAGAAGTGTGGTCGCAAAGCGTGGATGTAGCGCGGTGGAATAGACCGGCTATAGAGCATGCTCAGGACGTCCTCTCTGGTCGGTTAGGCCAGGAATGGGAGTATGATTTCATGCTGTTTCTTTGAGAGGTCCTGTTTTGTGATAACGTTTTATGTTGGTTTTATGTTGGTCTTTCTTATGTTACTTTGGTTGTGTCCTTTTTTCAAAAATCAAATTTTTTTTGGTATGGGTTTGTCTTGCGACTTTTTTTGTGTTTTATTATTTCTTTCTTAGACTTTATAATAGTCTTCAAAAGAATAAATTATCCAGTTTTAAACTGGGTTAATCCGGTTTGGGTACCGTTGGTTTTCTATTCTTAGTCATGCTGTTATTTTATGATTTGTGGTGTTTAGTAAGCTGCGTTGGTTAGTTTGGTTTAGTATATAATTCCTTTCCAACCGGGTTAAAGGAAAGTTTGAAACTTGTTATCGTTTGTTAGAGTTGTTGATTGTGAAAACTTGAAACTTAAAATCATTATTTAAACAATTCTTCGTGGGCAAGCTGTGCGAGTTTGGATAGAATTCTTGTGCGAGTGGATGAAAATATTTGAAAAGGTTAATACTGCTTTCTCATTTTATCAATTTATTGCATAGAATTTTGAATTTTACTGCATTTTGGGGAAATTTAAAATTATAAATTTTCATCGTATTTAATTTTACTGCTTCACGGAGAAGTAATTTATAAATGAAATTACTACATTTGGTATGAATTTTACTACATTATTTAGTGCAAGAATTTAATGAATTTTTAGATAATTTAACAAGTTGTATTTTTATTTTTCTTTTCTGTTTTGTAGGTGATCGTGGTGTGAAGACTAGAAATATAAATCAAACATTGATAAAAAATGGTTAGTACTAATTGAAATTTATTAGTTAAGAATATTTCAAATTATACTTACCTTAATCTTCTGGGAAAAAAACCGTGGGGGAAGATGTGTATCATATCTGATGCTGTTAGTAATTTTGCTAGTATGCGTATGATGTTTTTAGTTTGTAGCAGTGGCCAAAGCAATTGAAGTGCTTTAATGGTTTTTAGTTCTTCGGTGCCTATTGCAAACTCGTAAGGTGTGTTTTGAATGAGGTTATATATTTTATGATTATATTTAGTATTGTGAATGAATTCTAATATGGGTATTTCAATAGGCTGGAAGAATTCATGCGGGATAAGGAAGGGTCTGGATTCTTCGGCATTGAGGGTCTTCGTAATGGGACAAAATGTATACATTTGGGTAACTGGGTCATAGTTGCGGAGGATGCCGTGGAGGTTAGTATCTTTGATGCAATATGTAAAATTAAGGAAAAATGGTGACGTGTACTTTGAGGTAAGAAACTGAAAACGATGGTGAGTTTGTCTTGATGGGGTGTGCAAATCAAAATGATTTTGTATAAAACGATAGTATGTATATGTGTGGGTTTGTTTAGTGCATAATATAATATCGTGGGAACAGTGCAAATTGCGTTCATGTGGTGAAAGAAACTGAAAGTTTAGAGAAAATAACTGAAATTTGTCGTGGAAACTTGCGTAAGTTTGAATATCAGCTAGTGATTCTGAAATGATGTGATCATACTTTCTATCAAAAATATTAAGTGTGAATACGTATGATGTTTTGATGAAAAGTTTTTCTGTTAGTTGCGGGTTAGCGAAGCGGTCTTCATCTAAAAATTGGTCTTGATTAGGTCGGATGATATTATGGTCGTAATATTCTATTGTGAATTCGTTAGCTCGGGGTGCAGTGATTGTTTTTAGTAATTTTTTGTATCCAACATAAGTAAATTGTCGAGGTGTTAGTGTTGTGGTGAGTCTATATAACATGTCTTTGTTCTTTTCTATGTCGTCATGAGTATTAGTTAGTGGTAGGCAAAGGGGGTTAGTAAAATGATAATAAGCTGTCCAATGAAGTGTTGGCATTAAAACATGTTTATCTACAAAACTACGTGTGTCATTAGTATCATTAGTAGGTGTGTTTAATGTATATTGTGGAAATGAGGGTAAGGTGATTGCAAGAAAATTTTTCGTGTTAGTGTGTTGCGGGTGATTAATATCTTCCCAGGCTGTTCCGGGTTTGGTCGGGAATGGATGATTTGGGAATTTTCGTTTAAAAGTGCGATAAGCTCGGTGAGTGCTACTAGGTGTTTCGGTGGATGTGGATGATTGTGTGAATGATGCAGTGTAAGCTGAGGAGGGTGTATGAGTAGGTGGGTTTGAGGATTCTATTGTGGATGATAGTTGATGTATTGTGAGGGTGTTAGGGTGTATTAATTGTTGTTGTAGGGTAATAAAATTATCGAGTTCCTGGGAAATTTGGGGGGTATCTGGAGAATTATTATATGATCTGTCAGAATGAAGTGGAGAATAGGTTGGGGTTACTTGGGAAGCGTAGGAAGGAGTGGAAACGGATAGGAGTGAATGATTTGATGGAATTGGTTGAAAAGGGGGTTTTGAAAAAACTGAGGAGTTGGTCTGATTATCATTTGATGGAGATGGTTCGGAGTCTGCAAATTTTTCAGGGGTTTCTACATTAGGGTTATTTAATTGTGAGATAGCGTATAAAACTGAAATATCTGAGTTAGTATCAGAATTCGTGCTTGATGATATATTAATAATCGGAAAATTGGGTGGTGGGAAAGCAGAAAGTGGTATTATTGGGATTGGAGTTTGGAGGTTGGCTGGGTGGGAATTTGAGCGATGGAGGAATCCAAGTTGTCGGCTCATCGTGGGCTAAAAAAATGATTATTTTGAGACTGAAAAGTGGTGGTGTGAGGTTGTTCTATAATTTTTTTGTATGTATTATCATTTTGTGAATGATGTGGTATTATGTGTTGGATGGGACTTAGTGTTGTATTTGGGCCAAAATTTGGATTATGTGTAATTGCTAAGTTTCAAAAATTACGGGGAACTAATGATAATGGATGGTTTTGTGGTAGGGTTGGTATCTGTGGTGCTGTAGGTGTTGTATCTACATTATTATGTTCTTCATTGTATGTGTTTGGTCTCGTGGATATTTTTGTATTGTATTCTTTTATTTGTGCAACTAAAAGTATTTTGTTTATTGATGATGAAAAAATTCCAAAAAATCCTGCAAATAGTATACGTGCTACACTTGCTTGTCTGTTTACTTGTGTATGTATAGCGCATGTGTTATAGATTCCTTTTAAAAAAGAAATCCTATAAAGTTAAACATTGCGTATAAAATAGTCAATTTTTCTAAGATGTAGTAGGGCCATCCTAGAAAATCGAGAATTTCATTTTTTAGTGTAACAAAGCTAAAAGTATTTATTGGTGAAATATCTTGTGGTCTGTATTTTTCACCGTTTAGATATATATAGTCTTTAATGTCTTTAAAATATCCGCTATAGTCTTGTGTATAAATGTCTGCAAATCCTGCGGTTTCGGCACGTTTTCTCAAATTCTGGTCAATTGATTGTCTTTGTATTTTGTCCATTTGTGTTAATAATTCTTGAAATTGTTGTGTTCTAATGTGATGCTGGATGTCTGATTTAGAATATATTTCAATTGATTGTAAATGAACATTTGGGTTACGAGCAATGGCTCTGATGCTTTCGGGTGAAAACTTTTTGAGTGATTGCATTAATGTAGGGTATGGTGTAAGGAGGTAGTATTTATCTTCATCGGGATTTAATTGTACTACATTGTGGCTAATTTCTGATTCACATGGGACTGCGGTATCCCAAAAATATGTTCGTCTTGAAAGTGTGTCTACAAAATGTACTTTATTTTTATAGAATATAGGGATTCTTTTATAACAACGTTTATCTTCGAAAACATATAATGGTGATACTTTTTTGGTGCAAGTATAAAACCATAAAATGTTTCCTTCGTAATCTAGAAAATTTGATCTGTTCCCTGATAATAAGTATCCTGCGTAAGGTATTTTGAGTACTGCTAATGCGAGTGATTGTAGGATTTGTTTTCTTTCTAATTCGCATAGTTGATGAAGTGTTTCTAATTCGGAGAGTGACATTTCTTGAAAAATTCGACTAATCGTGTAGTCTAACTTCATATCTAAATGGATATCATAATGAATATTACCAAAATAGGTGCTATTCATTAGTGATAGTTCTTGTAAACGTGTGCTTTTACAGTCATGTGGTTTTAGTTTTCCACCAGGTTGACCTGTGCTTTTTTGAAAGTTAACAGGTATGTATGATGTTCCTTCATTTAGAGGGTGACCTGTGGCATAAGGGTCAATTTTTATTTTTCAAGTGGTCATGTCGAAACCTTTTTTCGTATTCGACAAGTATTTCAGAGTATTGTGTTTTATAAAGTGGATTTCTGTATTTACATGCAAATTCTGTTTCTTGATAGATTTGAAAACGTGGTAATTTATTTTCTATATCATGGATGTTTTTGAAATTAGTGCTTTGTTTACGTGATGGGTTTACGTGTTCGTATGGGATTGATTCAATAAAATATTTTTCATGAAATTTTATCTTTCGAGCGTGTATTTTTGCTATTTGAAATGTTGTGCATGTATCTTCGGGAAACCAAACAACTGTTGCTTGGGTCCTTGTTGTAGGGTCACAATAACCTTGATCATTTTTGCAAGGTAATCTAATTCCTTGATAGATCATTGTGTTATCAGATAAATCTCGTGTGAGTTGTATTTTTTCGAGTTGTATTTTCCAATCGAAAAACATTATTTGTTGATATCCTTTATTTTTTGTGTCTGCTTTGCAGTTTGAGGGGTCATTCATTCCAATGTGTGGTATCCAATGTTTATTGTGTATGTCATAAGTTAATCTTCCGTGTGCGCCGTTGTATGGATATTTTTTGTCTAATTTTATAGGTCCTTGATATCGTTCAAGTTCTGCTTGATGTACAGAATCGGCAAAGACTTGAAAATTTACTACTTTTCTGTCTGTGTTTTTATTTCTTGTTAGGTTTAGTCTGAGTAATTCATTTTTACAATCATCGGGTTTTAGATGTAAAAGTCGTTCTATGTTACTTTGGTAAAACGATTCGTGGTCAAGTCGGTTTTTATTTCCGTTTGAAACTTGTGAACAATGTACTTTCTTTTCGGAAAATGTTGCTGTAAATTTATATCCTATGACTGTTGTTGCTCGGGCTTTTGAATATAATGTTGCTATTACATTTGTAGTTTCGATAGCTTGTGTTTGTGTTTCTGATACTTGATTTATTGCATATTTATGTAGTGTTTTTTGTTCGTTTTCTTCACAATCGTAGTGTGTTACTAATAAATCTTGGGGTCCTGTGCGAGGAGAAGGATTTGTGTTTTGGTCGGAAAATAATAGAAAAAAGATGTGTTGAAACGTTAATATTTTTAGAATATATATGTGTATGATAATCTTGAGTATTGGTTATAAAATGTGATGTAACCAATTGTGTTTTTGGTATATCTGTCGTATTTATATATTACTTATATATTTAATTGTGAGATAGCGTATAAAACTGAAATATCTGAGTTAGTATCAGAATTCGTGCTTGATGATATATTAATAATCGGAAAATTGGGTGGTGGGAAAGCAGAAAGTGGTATTATTGGGATTGGAGTTTGGAGGTTGGCTGGGTGGGAATTTGAGCGATGGAGGAATCCAAGTTGTCGGCTCATCGTGGGCTAAAAAAATGATTATTTTGAGACTGAAAAGTGGTGGTGTGAGGTTGTTCTATAATTTGTTTGTATGTATTATCATTTTGTGAATGATGTGGTATTATGTGTTGGATGGGACTTTGTGTTGTATTTGGGCCAAAATTTGGATTATGTGTAATTGCTAAGTTTCAAAAATTACGGGGAACTAATGATAATGGATGGTTTTGTGGTAGGGTTGGTATCTGTGGTGCTGTAGGTGTTGTAGCTACATTATAATGTTCTTCATTGTATGTGTTTGGTCTCGTGGATATTTTTGTATTGTATTCTTTTATTTGTGCAACTAAAAGTATTTTGTTTATTGATGATGAAAAAATTCCAAAAAATCCTGCAAATAGTATACGTGCTACACTTGCTTGTCTGTTTACTTGTGTATGTATAGCGCATGTGTTATAGATTCTTTTTAAAAAAGAAATCCTATAAAGTTAAACATTGCGTATAAAATAGTCAATTTTTCTAAGATGTAGTAGGGCCATCCTAGAAAATCGAGAATTTCATTTTTTAGTGTAACAAAGCTAAAATTATTTATAAGTGAAATATCTTGTGGTCTATATTTTTCACCGTTTAGATATATATAGTCTTTAATGTCTTTAAAATATCCGCTATAGTCTTGTGTATTAATGTCTGCAAATTCTGCGGTTTCGGCAAGTTTTCTCAAATTCTGGTCAATTGATTGTCTTTGTATTTTGTCCATTTGTGTTAATAATTCTTGAAATTGTTGTGTTCTAATGTGATGCTGGATGTCTGATTTAGAATATATTTCAATTGATTGTAAATGAACATTTGGGTTACGAGCAATGGCTCTGATGCTTTCGGGTGAAAACTTTTTGAGTGATTGCATTAATGTAGGGTATGGTGTAAGCAGGTAGTATTTATCTTCATCGGGATTTAATTGTACTACATTGTGGCTAATTTCTGATCCACATGGGACTGCGGTATCCCAAAAATATGTTCGTCTTGAAAGTGTGTCTACAAAATGTACTTTATTTTTATAGAATATAGGGATTCTTTTATAACAACGTTTATCTTCGAAAACATATAATGGTGATACTTTTTTGGTGCAAGTATAAAACCATAAAAAATTTCCTTCGTAATCTAGAAAATTTGATCTGTTCCCTGATAATAAGTATCCTGCGTAGGGTATTTTGAGTACTGCTAATGCGAGTGATTGTAGGATTTGTTTTCTTTCTAATTCGCATAGTTGATGAAGTGTTTCTAATTCGGAGAGTGACATTTCTTGAAAAATTCGACTAATCGTGTAGTCTAACTTCATATCTAAATGGATATCATAATAAATATTACCAAAATAGGTGCTATTCATTAGTGATAGTTCTTGTAAACGTGTGCTTTTACAGTCATGTGGTTTTAGTTTTCCACCAGGTTGACCTGTGCTTTTTTGAAAGTTAACAGGTATGTATGATGTTCCTTCATTTAGAGGGTGACTTGTGGCATAAGGGTCAATTTTTTATTTTTCAAGTGGTCATGTCGAAACCTTTTTTCGTATTCGACAAGTATTTCAGAGTATTGTGTTTTATAAAGTGGATTTCTGTATTTACATGCAAATTCTGTTTCTTGATAGATTTGAAAACGTGGTAATTTATTTTCTATATCATGGATGTTTTTGAAATTAGTGCTTTGTTTACGTGATGGGTTTACGTGTTCGTATGGGATTGATTCAATAAAATATTTTTCATGAAATTTTATCTTTCGAGCGTGTATTTTTGCTATTTGAAATGTTGTGCATGTATCTTCGGGAAACCAAACAACTGTTGCTTGGGTCCTTGTTGTAGGGTCACAATAACCTTGATCATTTTTGCAAGGTAATCTAATTCCTTGATAGATCATTGTGTTATCAGATAAATCTCGTGTGAGTTGTATTTTTTCGAGTTGTATTTTCCAATCGAAAAACATTATTTGTTGATATCCTTTATTTTTTGTGTCTGCTTTGCAGTTTGAGGGGTCATTCATTCCAATGTGTGGTATCCAATGTTTATTGTGTATGTCATAAGTTAATCTTCCGTGTGAGCCGTTGTATGGATATTTTTTGTCTAATTTTATAGGTCCTTGATATCGTTCAAGTTCTGCTTGATGTACAGAATCGGCAAAGACTTGAAAATTTACTACTTTTCTGTCTGTGTTTTTATTTCTTGTTAGGTTTAGTCTGAGTAATTCATTTTTACAATCATCGGGTTTTAGATGTAAAAGTCGTTCGATGTTACTTTGGTAAAACGATTCGTGGTCAAGTCGGTTTTTATTTCCGTTTGAAACTTGTGAACAATGTACTTTCTTTTCGGAAAATGTTGCTGTAAATTTATATCCTATGACTGTTGTTGCTCGGGCTTTTGAATATAATGTTGCTATTACATTTGTAGTTTCGATAGCTTGTGTTTGTGTTTCTGATACTTGATTTATTGCATATTTATGTAGTGTTTTTTGTTCGTTTTCTTCACAATCGTGTGTGTTACTAATAAATCTTGGGGTCCTGTGCGAGGAGAAGGATTTGTGTTTTGGTCGGAAAATATTAGAAAAAAGATGTGTTGAAACGTTAATATTTTTAGAATATATATGTGTATGATAATCCTGAGTATTGGTTATAAAATGTGACGTAACCAATTGTGTTTTTGGTATATCTGTCGTATTTATATATTACTTCAGTTGTTATAAACGGTGGTGTTAGCGATTGAGCTGTTATATTTGGTGGAATTAATTGGTAGGGATGTTGAACAATATTATTAAGTTTGATCGTGATTTCGAATTTTAATTGGAGACTATTTTGTTGAAGTATTTGAATATTGTGGTCACGAATATCTTCGTGGATATCTTGTCTATATTGTAGTCTATTGAGTGCCCAACTGTGGAGTCGGTTACTTTCTTGATGTTGTCCAAATAATGGGGGAGGTGCTACGAATGTGTTCCAATCTAATCGTAAAGGGATATTTGTTGATGATTGTTCTCGATATCTAGCGTCGAGGTTATTTGGAAAATTTAAAGGGAATAGCGTCGGTGAGATTTGACTTAATGATGGTGTTGATGGTAGTGATAATGTTTCTGATAGTGATGATAGTGTTGTATCCGTAGAAATATCTGTTGGGTCGTTTACTAAGTTTGGTTCACATTGTGTATATGAATGTGTTGTCCAATATGGTAGTCGTGCATTGGGATTGGGGGGGGGGGGGTTAAAGGGATTTTCACGTATTTGCTCAGATGTTGGTGTTGAACCTAAGTAATCTGAGGGTATACTTGAAGTGCTACGTTGTGAATGGACTGGGGGAGTTTCTGGTAATGTACTATTTGGGTTTTCTGAAGTAGTTGGTGTTGGTGAATGGGGTATATCAAAATGAACTCTGGGGGTTTGAAAGCTTCTGTTTCGTCGTGGATGTATAACTTGTCTACTTATTTCGATTGTATTTTGGTTTTGATTAATGTTTCTTATTCTGCTTAATTCTTGTGGTAATGTGGGGTACAAGTTATATGTTGGTTCACTTAGGGGTGCCTGTCGCTGAACTGGTTCTAATGGTTCGGATAAGCGAGCGTGTCGTTCTTCGAAAGTGTATGGATTATCTTGGAAAGAAATTTGTGTGGATGTTTTGGGGGTTTTGGGTAGTTGTGGGTATTGCTAGATTTTTTTGGGAAAATATCGGTGAAGACTGATTTTGTGATTGTTGGTTAGCAATTTTTGAAAGTGTTCTATTGATTTTTTCTAATGGGAAGATTTATGTTTATTGTAGTATTCTTCAATGAAAAGAATTAAAAAGATTGTTGCTAAGGCGAATGTGACTACTGCTTTTTTTACACATTTGCACATTGTCAGTATGAGGGATGATAAAAATATGATGAAAATTACAAATATAAAAAAAAATATCTGTTCTACTAAAAAATTGTTCGTATCATTTAAATAGACTTTGGATTATCGTACCTGTGAATATGATCAATGATTTGGGAAAGTTGGAGATATATATTTCAAATAGGGAGTAGAAAATTTAAAAAATGTTGCAAAATTTATTAAAATGATTATAAAAGC
This sequence comes from Symsagittifera roscoffensis, assembly GCF_963678635.1. NCBI lineage: Eukaryota > Metazoa > Xenacoelomorpha > Acoela > Convolutidae > Symsagittifera > Symsagittifera roscoffensis. The sequence continues at coordinate 51,649,578 of NC_087065.1, forward strand.
TTCAAAAGTATCAAATAGAAATATGAACAAAAGTTTGAATAGTATGAAAAAGTTTATTAAAAGATTTAAAATTGTATTTTAAAAGATATTGACTGATCGAGAGAAGAGCATTTAAGAAATGATTTCTTTTTTGAATATTTTTTGTTGTTTGAGGCGAGATTCAAGTGTGGTCGAGTTATTTATAGATTTTTTGACAAGTGGGTTGAGTTTTGTGAAAAATTGTTGGGGGCTAATTTTATGGTGTTTGGGAGGTCTTCTTTGTTTATTTTTACTTGTCGGGTGATCTGGGGTATTTTTGAAATATTTGTACTTTAGGCTAAATGATTATGGTCCTTTTTTACTTTAGGCTAATTTGTTATTTTTGGTTGGAGGGTTTTTGAGGTCTGAGTTGGGAAAATATTGTTGATCTTTGCGTTATTAGATAGAAGAGGGTATTAATATTATGGTGGTGCTTATTTTAGTTGTCAAGTTTTAGCGAGTTGCTTATTTGTGACCTGGAGGTTTTAAAGTTATAGTTATAGATATGCCTGGAGCTTAATATCTTTCGGCTAACAGGTTGGTGTTATAGATACAGAAGGTGACGGATTTAAGTGAATCCTATTGGCTGAAGCTGAACTAGAATTTCTGCGTGTTTGTCAGCATGTTATTTTGAAAAATGAAAGTTCAAAATGATCCAGAGGTGCAAAGATTATTAATTTTGAAATTAAAGTTATTTTTGAAATTCAACTTTCTTTAATATTTTAGATTGTGGGATGAATGGTTCATAATTTTTACGTGGTTGATTTCTAAGTCGTGATAATTCTCTATGTTCTGATTTTTCTACTTGCTCTTGTGGTAGAATTTTTTCTATCTTTTTCCTATTTTTTCTTTCCTTTTGAGGTATTTTTGGGTCTGGCGTTTTTGTATTGTTTTGAGTTATGGTTTGTTTTTGAATTTGATCTTTATGATGAATGTTGTGTTGTTCATCTATTTGTTTTTCTGTATGATTTTGAATAACTTTTAAACCTGTGAAAGAATATAATTGAGTTAATACGCGTAGCGCGTATTCTTTTGGGTAGTAGGGCAATAGATTGTTACGATGTTGAACAATTTCTTTTTTGGTTAAATCTGTGAGTTTGTACGTTACGTCAGTGGGTTTGGCAATAATTTGGTATGGTCCTTTTCGAAGGGGTTGTAGTTTTTTAGAGATTCCTTTTTGTGTAATAAAATTAGGTATTAAAACAAATGTTCCAATTTTTAAATCTGTGGCTGGTGTAAAGCGTGAATTAATTTGGTCGTTAATATTTTGCCTTTGTAACAATTTTTTTGTTACTTTTTGGTAAATTTCATTGTGTTTTTTATCTCTATTTAAAATCCATTCGGTGTGTGTGCCAGAGGATAATTTTAGAATTTGTGGGTGATGAATATGATCTTCGTCATGTGTGTGTAAAGGTAGGTTATAACAAATTGAGTCTTTATTTGGTTGGCAATAACCTTGTGCATTTTTATGGGAAATTGCTGTAAACATAATTGGTTTACTTGGCTTTTGATTAAAAACCATTTTGTATGGTGACATTCCTAAAGTTGTCGTGATTTGTGAATCGTATGCTAAGGGGAATAATTTTACATCTGCTGAACATTCTGTGTATTTCGTATCATTGCCATTTATGATACATCTAAGATATTGTTGTAGTGAACGGTTCATACCTTCGACTAAACCGTTTGTCCAAGGTGCATGTGATGTACGTGGTTTATGTTTGATGTTGTACAACTGGCATAGTGTGATGATTTCATTATTTATGAATTCTGTACCGTTGTCTGTAACTAAGATTTCGGGTAGTCCGAATTTAGCTATCCAATGTTCATAAAGTGTTGTGTAAGCATAATAAGCATTACAATGTGGTACTGGGTTGAGTGCTGCATAATGTGTGAATGCGTCAACAATGACCATAATATAGGAGTTTCCTTCAGAGGATGGTGAAATTGGTCCTTTTGTATCGAATGATATGCGGTGGTTAAAATATAAACTTTTTCCCTTTAAAATCTTATTTTTGTGCTATTTGTTTTTGATTTGGATAAGGTTTGTTCAATTGACATATTATACAATCATTGCATAATACTTTTATCCAAATTTTGGGTAAAGTTTGGGTATGTTTTTTCTGATCCGGAGTGTCCTTTAGTATTTTATGTATGTGAGATATTAAAAGCTATTATTATCATACTCAAAGGAAGACAAGGAACTTTAGAATCATTTAATTGATATTCTAAAAGATCTGTATTTTCATCAATTGCTGTGTTATTAAATTTTCGGAAATATCGGAGGAGTGTTTTATTTCCTGAAATTGTGTTATCTGCTTTTACGGGCTTAGTTTGTATTTGTGCCATGATTTTAATTGTCTAATTACTGGGTCGAGATTTTGATATTGTTTTAAAAGTTCAAGTGTAATTTTATCTGTTGGGGGGGGGGGGGAGAAAAAAATGTCAATTTCTAGTTTTGATAAGGGAATTGTGTCAAGTGGATCATGAGGGTCAAAAACTTGGTTGATTGTGTATTTTAAATCCTTTGTTTGTGGTCCTGATAAATTTATTTTATCGGTTAAATTTTCTTTTTCGATTAATGGAAAAGGGTCTTTTTTATGCGAGTATTATTTTATTCTTTTTTGTTGAGTGTTAGTTTTTATCCATTATGAGTATGGAATTGGTTTAAAAGTTGATGTGCCTAGTAAGTCAACTTCGTAGTGATAATTCTGGCAATCTAAGTAGAGTGGGTAATGTTGTAGGTTATTTATCTGTGATTGATCAATATCAGTTTTTACTGCGTATTTGCATTCTAATCGGGGTAATGTTTCATCTTTTGCGAGATAAAATTTAATATTTTGTGGTATTTCAACTGTAGTTTTTCGTGTGAGTAGTTCAGGTGGCGTATTTCTACTTAATGTATCTGGTAATGCAAGGTTTTTTCCTGCTGTCCAAACTACGTGTATGTTTGGAAATTTCATTAGAATTAGTTGAAATCTATAAACTCTATGATTTGGATTTGACTTTTGTGTAAAGAGAAAAATAATTGGTTTGTGATCTGTGAATAGAACTGTTGGGTGTTTTGATCCAAGTATCAGAAATTCATATTCTGTAAGTGTATAAATTATAGCTGTGCATTCTCTCAGTAGAGTTGAGAGTCGTAGCTCTGCCTGAGTGAATAATCGTGAATTTGCTGATATAAGGTTCATTTTATTTGTTCCACTATGTGATTGTAGCAATGCTGCGCCGATGCCAAAAATTGAAGCGTCGCACATTGCATAGAATGGTTGATTTGGATCTGGAATTGTATTTGAAATTTGTTCAGTTAAAAGATTTTTAATTTCTTCAAATCGTGTTTGATGTTCAGTGGTCCGTTCAAAATTATTTTGTTGTCTGAGGATATTATAGAAGGGTCTTAAGTATAATTGCATTTTGTAAACATATTTACTTAAGAAATTTAACATTCCAAGGAATTCTTGGATTTTCTTTTTATTTGTTGGTGGCTGAAGTTTTTGGATAGCATCAATGCGTGATTTTAATGGGATGATAGTGTTTTGTTCAATATTATGTCCTAAAAAATTAACGCATGTTAGAAAAAAAAAGTGTGATTTATCGGGGGCTGCTTTCAGATTTTCGTTCTGAAGTATCTTATGGTATTGTTCTAAAACTGTAAACATCTCGTCTTTGGTTTTTGATTGCATAAAAAGGTCATCTAAATATATGATTGCATTTTTCTTGATTATTAGTGGTCTAAAATTTTAACTCATAAAAGCTGAAAAAGCTGCTGGTCCTATGGATATTCCATAGAATCAGCGATTAAATTCATATTGTTGATTTCCAATAACAAATTGTGTTAAACGTCGTGATTGTTCATCTAGTGGCATTTGATTATAAGCACTATTCATATCGGCGGTTGTGAAATATTTACCGTTTATCTTTGTTAAGATAATTTGTATTGGTTCAATAGGCCAATTGCATTTTGATTCGTGAATTAGTGAATTGAGATATCTAGCGTCTAAAACTATTTTTAGTGATTCACCTTTTGCTAGAATAATAACAGGGTTGATAAAAGTGTTTCCTTTTGGTTGTTCTTCTTTATTTTCTGGTGAGATAATTTCGTAATGTTCTAAAATGTCAAGTAATCTATTTACCTTGTCATGTAAGTGAATCGGTACTTTACTTGCTCTTTGTTTTTTGAAAACTGCGTCGGGTTTTAACGGAAGGTGAAGTGATGAACTAATTTTTCCAACGTCAAACTTTGATGTTGCATAAACTGATGAATATTTTAACAGTTGTTTTGCTAATTTATCAAATTCAATTTGTGTAATTTGTGAATGTTCAAAATTAAACATTGTTAAAAATGTTTGTTGCTCTTTTGTGTAATTTGCTATATTGAATCTTGGTTTAAAATATGGTATTTTTGTGAAGTAGTCTGTGCTTCTTTTTTCATTACTTATTATATTATTTATGGATAATTCTTCGTCAAGAATTGTTGATTGGCAAATATCTAATAATTTGAGTATATTATTAACGCGGTAGGCTACTTCATTGGTGATCTTGTAGCATTTTGAAATCTGTGGCTGGTGTAAAGCGTGAATTAATTTGGTCGTTAATATTTTGCCTTTGTAACAATTTCTTTGTTACTTTTTGGTAAATTTCATTGTGTTTTTTATCTCTATTTAAAATCCATTCGGTGTGTGTGCCAGAGGATAATTTTAGAATTTGTGGGTGATGAATATGATCTTCGTCATGTGTGTGTAAAGGTAGGTTATAACAAATTGAGTCTTTATTTGGTTGGCAATAACCTTGTGCATTTTTATGGGAAATTGCTGTAAACATAATTGGTTTACTTGGCTTTTGATTAAAAACCATTTTGTATGGTGACATTCCTAAAGTTGTCGTGATTTGTGAATCGTATACTAAGGGGAATAATTTTACATCTGCTGAACATTCTGTGTATTTCGTATCATTGCCATTTATGATACATCTAAGATATTGTTGTAGTGAACGGTTCATACCTTCGACTAAACCGTTTGTCCAAGGTGCATGTGATGTACTTGGTTTATGTTTGATGTTGTACAACTGGCATAGTGTGATGATTTCATTATTTATGAATTCTGTACCATTGTCTGTAACTAAGATTTCGGGTAGTCCGAATTTAGCTATCCAATGTTCATAAAGTGTTGTGTAAGCATAATAAGCATTACAATGTGGTACTGGGTTGAGTGCTGCATAATGTGTGAATGCGTCAACAATGACCATAATATAGGAGTTTCCTTCAGAGGATGGTGAAATTGGTCCTTTTGTATCGAATGAAATGCGGTGGTTAAAATATAAACTTTTTCCCTTTAAAATCTTGTTTTCGTGCTATTTGTTTTTGATTTGGATAAGGTTTGTTCAATTGACATATTATACAATCATTGCATAATACTTTTATCCAAATTTTGGGTAAAGTTTGGGTATGTTTTTTCTGATCCGGAGTGTCCTTTAGTATTTTATGTATGTGAGATATTAAAAGCTATTATTATCATACTCAAAGGAAGACAAGAAACTTTAGAATCATTTAATTGATATTCTAAAAGATCTGTATTTTCATCAATTGCTGTGTTATTAAATTTCCGGAAATATCGGAGGAGTGTTTTATTTCCTGAAATTGTGGTATCTGCTTTTACGGGCTTAGTTTGTATTTGTGCCATGATTTTAATTGTCTAATTACTGGGTCGAGATTTTGATATTGTTTTAAAAGTTCAAGTGTAATTTTATCTGTTGGGGGGGGGGAGAAAAAAATTGTCAATTTCTAGTTTTGATAAGGGAATTGTGTCAAGTGGATCATGAGGGTCAAAAACTTGGTTGATTGTGTATTTTAAATCCTTTGTTTGTGGTCCTGATAAATTTATTTTATCGGTTAAATTTTCTTTTTCGATTAATGGAAAAGGGTCTTTTTTATGCGAGTATTATTTTATTCTTTTTTGTTGAGTGTTAGTTTTTATCCATTATGAGTATGGAATTGGTTTAAAAGTTGATGTGCCTAGTAAGTCAACTTCGTAGTGATAATTCTGGCAATCTAAGTAGAGTGGGTAATGTTGTAGGTTATTTATCTGTGATTGATCAATATCAGTTTTTACTGCGTATTTGCATTCTAATCGGGGTAATGTTTCATCTTTTGCGAGATAAAATTTAATATTTTGTGGTATTTCAACTGTAGTTTTTCGTGTGAGTAGTTCAGGTGGCGTATTTCTACTTAATGTATCTGGTAATGCAAGGTTTTTTCCTGCTGTCCAAACTACGTGTATGTTTGGAAATTTCATTAGAATTAGTTGAAATCTATAAACTCTATGATTTGGATTTGACTTTTGTGTAAAGAGAAAAATAATTGGTTTGTGATCTGTGAATAGAACTGTTGGGTGTTTTGATCCAAGTATCAGAAATTCATATTCTGTAAGTGTATAAATTATAGCTGTGCATTCTCTCAGTAGAGTTGAGAGTCGTAGCTCTGCCTGAGTGAATAATCGTGAATTTGCTGATATAAGGTTCATTTTATTTGTTCCACTATGTGATTGTAGCAATGCTGCGCCGATGCCAAAAATTGAAGCGTCGCACATTGCATAGAATGGTTGATTTGGATCTGGAATTGTATTTGAAATTTGTTCAGTTAAAAGATTTTTAATTTCTTCAAATCGTGTTTGATGTTCAGTGGTCCGTTCAAAATTATTTTGTTGTCTGAGGATATTATAGAAGGGTCTTAAGTATAATTGCATTTTGTAAACATATTTACTTAAGAAATTTAACATTCCAAGGAATTCTTGGATTTTCTTTTTATTTGTTGGTGGCTGAAGTTTTTGGATAGCATCAATGCGTGATTTTAATGGGATGATAGTGTTTTGTTCAATATTATGTCCTAAAAAATTAACGCATGTTAGAAAAAAAAAGTGTGATTTATCGGGGGCTGCTTTCAGATTTTCGTTCTGAAGTATCTTATGGTATTGTTCTAAAACTGTAAACATCTCGTCTTTGGTTTTTGATTGCATAAAAAGGTCATCTAAATATATGATTGCATTTTTCTTGATTATTAGTGGTCTAAAATTTTAACTCATAAAAGCTGAAAAAGCTGCTGGTCCTATGGATATTCCATAGAATCAGCGATTAAATTCATATTGTTGATTTCCAATAACAAATTGTGTTAAACGTCGTGATTGTTCATCTAGTGGCATTTGATTATAAGCACTATTCATATCGGCGGTTGTGAAATATTTACCGTTTATCTTTGTTAAGATAATTTGTATTGGTTCAATAGGCCAATTGCATTTTGATTCGTGAATTAGTGAATTGAGATATCTAGCGTCTAAAACTATTTTTAGTGATTCACCTTTTGCTAGAATAATAACAGGGTTGATAAAAGTGTTTCCTTTTGGTTGTTCTTCTTTATTTTCTGGTGAGATAATTTCGTAATGTTCTAAAATGTCAAGTAATCTATTTACCTTGTCATGTAAGTGAATCGGTACTTTACTTGCTCTTTGTTTTTTGAAAACTGCGTCGGGTTTTAACGGAAGGTGAAGTGATGAACTAATTTTTCCAACGTCAAACTTTGATGTTGCATAAACTGATGAATATTTTAACAGTTGTTTTGCTAATTTATCAAATTCAATTTGTGTAATTTGTGAATGTTCAAAATTAAACATTGTTAAAAATGTTTGTTGCTCTTTTGTGTAATTTGCTATATTGAATCTTGGTTTAAAATATGGTATTTTTGTGAAGTAGTCTGTGCTTCTTTTTTCATTACTTATTATATTATTTATGGATAATTCTTCGTCAAGAATTGTTGATTGGCAAATATCTAATAATTTGATTATATTATTAACGCGGTAGGCTACTTCATTGGTGATCTTGTAGCATTTGTTTCACAATATCCTAAAAGTCCTAAGGGTAATGTTACTTGATATGGTGTATTGTTATACACGTGTAATGAAATGATGTCGGAATTCGTGTTTTTCGAATGTTTTATGGATGAAATAGTAATTTTGAAAAATTTGTGAATAGGTTTAAATTCAAAGTCTGACATGAAAAATTGTTGTTTATTTTGACTTTTGTTATACTGGTGGACTTGTTTTATTGAAAAATTATATATATTTCCTGATAGTGGTTTCAGGTGTTTCCATTGTTGATTGTAAATGGGGTAAAATTTTGAGAAAAATGGTGGTTGTTTGTTTAATCTTTGGAAGAATGTTAGGGCTGTGTTTTTTGTTTTTGTGTCTTTATCTTTTATTTGTATCTTATTATTTAAGATGTTGATAGTTGGTATATATTTAGAGATAAATGGTATGGCAATGATATTGTGCTTATTATCTGTAATATCAAATATTTGTTTAAACGGTTTGTTTGAAATTTTGTTTTGTTCCATTGTTCTCGTGGGGAGAAGAAATAATTGGATTTTTCCATAATTTACTAATGTTGATCCTTGTGCTGTTGCTAATTTACTAGAGTTTTCAAGAGGTGTTAAATTTGAATGTAATGTTTTAATTGCATTCCATGTGGGAATAATGATTATATTTGATTCTGCTCCTGAGTCAATTACAAAATCGATTTCAAGATCTGGTGGTTGAAATTCTTTATTTTCTAGGCTTTCTAAGAGAAATGGAATTGTCCAAATTTTTCTCTCGGTTGTTCTTTTTATATATATTTTGATAAATATGTTTTGTGTTTGAGCATTGTGTTTCGTCTTTTTTATCGGGTTTAATTACCGTGTTAATTTCGTTTACTTCTTGTGTAGTTTGTGTATTATCAATGGGTCCAATATAGTAATTGTGGAGGAGTTCCAATTGATTTTCATATAATGTGAAGTGAAAGGTTGTTCATATATGATAGGTTCATAGTCGTTTTCGACTGTTATCATATTTACTGAGATGGTATCACTTTCTGTATCTGATGATTCACAATTTATATGATTTAGTTGTATTTCGTGACTTCCTGGAGGGTCTGAAGTTGTTTCTTCATTTGTTTGCACTTGACTAATGTGTCTTCGATGTTTTGGTGTGCTACTTCTGTATCGATGTTTAGAATCAGGGTAACGGTTATTATTCCTATGTGGTGAATGGGAATAATTTCTGTATCGATTATTGTAACTTGAGTTTCGTTTTTGTGAATTGTTTCGTGATCTATTTTGGTAATTATCATTTGATCTGTGATAATTTGATCTATTATATGAATTATTCCTTGATCTATTATTTGGATAATTCTGATTTCGATTGTTTGAATAACTTCTATTTCTATTATGTGAATAGTTTTTATTTCTGTTGTACGATGAATTTCGTGATTGATTATTGGAATAGTGTCTATTCCTTGGGTTTGATTGGGAACTGGATCCAGAAACAAATTGTGTTGTATTGGAATTTGATCGTGAATAGTTATTTTGGTTATTTTGGCTATTCGATCGATTATATCTGTTTTGTGAGGAATTTCGTGTATTTCCTCGTTCGGGTGATCTGCCTCTATAACTTGAGTTATATGGTGATTGGTTTCTTGTGTAAATTGAGTTGCTTGGAAGTGGTTTTCCTGAATTGTTATTACTATATATATTTTTGTTTGATAGATTTTGGTCTTTTTTCATGTATTGATAGAACGATTTATTTGGTTCTTTGTGTTTTTGAGGTTTATTTTGACTGCCTTGTTGTTTTTGTCTACATTCAGAAATACTGTGTCCGTATCGTCGGCAGTAATTACACCATTTTTTGAAAGATGGTTTGCCTTTAAAATTTGGGTTTCTTTCATAGATGTTTAGTATTTCAGTGATTTTTTCAATCAGTTCTGTATCTGATTCTTGTACGTTATTTATATGTGTAGTATTTGTTTCAATCCGATTAACATATTGTAGTTTTCGATTTTCTGTTTCTTCGAGTTTCATTGTGATTTCTGCTTGTTCTAGTTTATCTACTTATTTTCGAAAATCTAAATCTCTTTCTCGAATTGAGGAAGGATGAGGTGCTCTCTTTTTTATAGCTATTTTCCTTAATTGAGGTGTTAAGGTCATCATTAAAATTTCTGTCATTTTTGTGTTTTTATAGTCATGTGTATTAAGGGAATATGCTTTTCGAACTAGTGTTTCGATACGTACTGCTAATTGTTTAATTGTTTCATTTGGTAATCTGCGTTTTTCGTTGCATAAAACTCTTTGATGTTGTTTGTTTCTTTCAGAATCCAACATTTTTGAAAATTCTTGTGTGAATCTTTTCCAGTCTCATTTTATTTCTATGGGTAATACTGAAAACCAGTTTTGAGCTGCGCCATCTAGGGTTGTTTGTATTAGAGCTGTGCGTCTATGTATCCAATTTTGATGTAGTGGCGTATTAATTGGTTCAGGTCCTATGTTTAAAATTAAGTTTGCTGTTACTGCATTTAGATAATCTTCTACAGAATATTCAGGGTCTGTTCCTGTGAATACCATCAGTGGTTTATTGGATGTTATTGATGATCCACCCATGAGGTATGGATTCATTGTCATCTATAGTAATTCTGCGGCATTTGGCATTTGTGAAAAATTTGAAAGTTGATTTTTCGTTATTTCGTGTTGTTGAAGGTAATATGGAAGAGGTATTTCATTTTGCATTTGGGTTTGTTGATAAGAATGCATTAACATTGGGTTTTGTGGTTGTATTGGTTGAAAAGATTGTGTATTAAATGGATTTTGTATATGCATTTGTTGTGGGTTTTGTATATCTGTTGGGTTTTGTGGGTAAATTTTCATATTTTGAGATGGTTGAGTTTGTCGCGGTCTTTGTGTGCGATAATCTTTATTGTATGGTGCAAAAATATCTGGTTGGTGATAATCATCTTCTTCAGATGATAAATAGTTTGTATCATATGGTGTATGTTGTTTATTTTTATTTTGTTGAAAGAATGGGTAATTTTTACTAAAATCCTGTGTAGGTTGTGGATCTTCTGGAAAATTTACTGAATTGGTCGAAGTTTTTGGGAGATTCCAATAATGAGAACATACGGTATTTTTTCGTGGAGGTTGGTTTGTTCTTGGTTTGTGAGCATAATTATAATTGTGTTCTGCAAAAGTTTTTTGACGGTATTGTCATTGGTCTATACGTTTGATAGTCCATATGTGATTATTTTGGAGCAACCGAAGGTTTAACGTTTGATTGTAAGGTTACCTGTGTTAGTGATGTATTTGTATTTCTTGGTGTTGTCAGATTGGGGTGTATTGGTGAAGTACTTTGTTGTGTAGTTGTTGTTGTTATTTGGACGATTTCCTCGTTTATGAAGTGTGATGGTGTTTGAATGTCTTGTTGTGTAAGATTTCTGGTTCCATTGAGATTTTCATTATGGATGACCGTCGAATTTAAACTGTTATTTCGTGTATCAGGTTAAAATGTATTATAATTTAATGGTGTTGCATCAATGGTTAAGGGTACTACTTTTACATAATCTTTGTGATAAGATATTGTACTTATTGCTTGACTTGAGATAGCTTGTGTGATATTTAGAAATGCATGATGAGACCAGTCAGGGTCCCAAACATAATCTGATTGTTCTGAAAGAGCAGTGTCATCATTGTTATTTTGAGGTCTAAAATTTTTTCTTGCTTGTGAAATTAAATCTAAATTGTGGGTGAAATAATCTATAATAAACCATGCTAAAATTTTTTGTAAATCATGTTTAGTGTTTTGTGAAACATCTTCTTTAGTGAAATTTTATATGTAGAAATGTTGAAAATACTGTGATTTCATTTCGTACTTTTGTATGTTTGGATGTTTCAGTTGGTGATATACTTTGAACTTCTGTTTATTCTAATATAGATATATAACTATCTATTATTGCAAAAACTTCGTTAGTGAATATGGAGTTTGCTCTTTGTGAATTATGATATTGTATGCTTTTGATATATTCTATGAATAATTTTGAAAATTCTAATTCAATATCGTCTGTTTGAATTACATATTTACGGTGGGCTGTATTTGGTGTGCTAAATTCTATGGTGTAGATTCCGTATTGCTGTGTTAGATTACATATGTCTTTTAAATGATGTTCAATAATTTGTCTTTTGATTTTTACATCTGGGAATTCTGCTTTGCATGGGATGATTCCTGGTTCAAACAAATTTACGAGTAAGTTTTTGCAAAAATCGTGTTGTCCTCTATCATCGAGTTAATCTATAAGAAAGGGAAAAACTGCTTCATCATCTGGACTGTCGTCACTTTGAGTGTGGCTCATTTTTTCGTTTTATGACTGTTAATATATAACTATCGATGTGTCTAATTGGTTGATTCCAATTATACAAGTGTACTGGTTTGTGTTTGTTTTGCTTTTTTATTCTTCTTTTTCCTCTTTTTGATGAATTTGAAGTTGTTTCTGAGTCGGAAAAATATAATTGATCATGGATGGGACAATTTTTATCTATTGATTCTTTTAGTTTGTATAGTTCGTCTATACTGTTAGCTTCTGATGCAAAAAATGGGTTTCTATTTTCCAAAAATCTTTTTTGTGTGATTTGTCTTTGTTTGTTTATAATTTTCTTTTTTATTGTTTGTCGTTTTGTTCGAATGTATCCAACTGTTTGTGTATGTGGAGTGATTACAAGATCGTATTTTTTGTTATCTATTTCACATTTGTGTAAAACGATTGTTTGTTTATTTCCTAAATTTTTGAATGGCAAGGTTTAGGATGAGGGATGCAAGAAGTTATTAGTTATTTCTATTTCCTTAGACTGTTAGTCCTTACGATTTTTTGGTTAGCTTAGGATCTTTTTCTTCAGGGTTGGAGAGAAAAGTATATCGATTCCGAAGAATGATTTTTTACTTTCTCGCGGCTAGTCTAAGTTAGTGTTAACTTACTTAATCCTACTTAGGGGTAATGATTGTGTTCAAGGGTTGGAGAATAGTAAATCGATCCACAAGGTTCAGGTATAATTAGAACGCAAGTAGTTCGTTAGATACTATTTTAAACTTACTAAGTCTGAGATCTATCCTGGGTCTGTTAAGAGGAGGGTTCAAGTGAAGGATGAATAACCGAAGTTCTTCACTGTTTATCTTTATTTGAATGGTTAGTTTTATGAAAAAATTCTATTAGTCCTGGGTCTTTTGAAAAGGTTTGAGGTCGTAAGTGGGTGACGGAGAACAAAATTGTTCTTTTTGATCCAAGGATAGGCCTTGATGATCAGATTTTAAATTTAGTGAAATAGAAAATTTATTAGGATCCAAGGATAAGCCTTGATGATCTGATTTTTGAAATTAAGTGAATTGAAGTTTAAAATTGGTTAAAATTTTTTAATAAAAAGATTTAGTTTTTTAATGATATTAGTGAGCTTAAGATTGTTTTTATGTTTAGGTGATGAAGCTGGAACAACAGGATATTCATGATTTTTAACAATTATTGTCATGCTACTAATTTTTATTTTTTTTTCAATAAATATTTTTAAATATGTTTTATATAATACTGCAGAAATTAAGAAAACGATCTGAGATCTTTTTATCAATCGTTATTGTACATTAATAATTTTGTTTAGCGCCTGAAATGATCATGAAGATTTACTTCAAAATTTTATGTTTGTAAATGAAAATCTAAATTCATTGCTAATAAGATTCTAAATATAAAAGTTTGTGTTGGCTTTTGCCGTACAACCATAAAACTAAATGGTAAGTTTCTACTTAGTCGTATATCGTCTCTTGTTCGAGGTCTTCTTCCAAAACCAGGTAATTCTAGTATTGTGCGGAATATCGGCTCTGATCTATTGAGTCGTAGCGACATTTCAATTAAGTTATTATCGTACAACATTTTGAAAATGTTTTGTCTAATTTCTAATCTATTTTTGGTTAGTTCTAAGCTATTAAGGTCTTATTCGAGACTTATGGTCGCACCAGATGAGTTAATATGTGGGGTTGGTAACTCATAGAGTAATTTCGGATAGGGTACACCGTCTGCTCGTCACGCTATCTTATTTTCGGCCGGATAGATTCGTGCAACTTCTTAGTCTAGTACCGATCCTAATCTTACTCTTATATCTACTAGTCTCAGGGTGTTTAACTAGTCTCTGCTAGGCTCAATAGATCTAGTGTATACTGGCTTATTGCGACTGCTGAAGTTCTCTTGGAGAGGCAACTAATTTCTAAGTTAAATTCAAATCTCTCTGGTGCTGAAATTACAAGTAATTTCAGCACTTACAAATAAGTGGGTTGTTAGTTGGATGGATTATGATTGGTTAATGTTAAATACTTTACAGTGGTAAAATATCTAATTTATCCAATAATAAAATGTAGTTTAAATCAGGCTCCAATAAATTCATATATCAAGTTTCTGATGTTATTATTGTTTCATTGCTAATGTCGCGTCTAATTGCGATTAGTTTTTTTTTGTGTAGAGATCCTCAATCGCTACTCTTTGAGACGTTGGACTTTGTTTCTTTGAAACCATGTTCCACCAGTTTTTTGACTGGATTTTGTTCCTGTTTTCCTGTTACAGAAATTTTGCCAAATGAGGTATGAAAAAATTTTTTGATGGTTTTTATATCACTGAAGCATTTGGTTATAATCACACGTTGTCCTGGATCCGGATGTTTATCTCCTGATAACATCATCGAGGTTAACAGTAAAATGATCGTGTTAATTGTTTTATGTTGTTTAATAAATGGAGATTCTGCTCTTGCAAACTTTGATTTGGCAGCAAATGGAACTAAAAATGAGGAAAGCGTTTTCACCTGAAAAAAACGTATAAAACTAAAAACTTCTAAAATTGAAACGAAAAAAAAAACTAAAACTAAATAACTTTTATTTTGAAGACGATGCTCGTTAAGTGTTTCAGTAAGCGCAAAACTTGCGTTTTTTGGAATCAGAAGGCAAAAAAAACCATGAATCAATTATATGTCTCTGTGAACAAAAATATTGATGGCATGTAGCCGCGCTTGTATTTATAAGACTGAGCAGATAAACTTGATTTAAAAAATTTACATTGGTTATGTGGGTGAAATTAAATATCTTCTGTCCTGAATCAGAAAAATTAGGTTTAGATTGATCGTGTATTCGATGGAGCTTGTTCAGTGAAACGGCCAGTGTATAATTCTATGTAAAAGCTGGATCTGAAGTCAGTTCGGACCAAAAAAATAGAAACTACAGTTCAATTCTCGCCCTGAGCCGAAACTGCTTGTAGCGCCATTTGGCATACAAACCTATATTTAAACTAAGCCGAGCTATAAAGATACAATAATCAAAATTGTATTGAAAAAAAAGGTTACCCTAATAACAAAAGTTTGCCTCGGAAGTCAAGCTTATGAAAGCATTTCTCTAATCTTTAAGCAGGGTGAGCGAAGATTCAAACAACCTTATGCAGATACATTTGGTCATTTGGATTCCACTGCTGACCTTGACAAATTAATTAGCATCTGCCACTCGCCCACTTCAAGACAATTCATAACACAATACCTACGTCATGGAACAACAATAAAGGTCGTACCACAGCGCAAAATATCTTTTTTTCCATCAAAAAATCAGGCTCGAAATACTTTTAAAACAACTTTTTTGTTTGAAAAATCCTGTTTTTTGTTCAATGATTCTATCCTCAACTTGATTTTTCCTCATTTTTTCCAGGAGGTAGAAGTTTAAAGCTGAACGATTCTTCTTACTGTTTGAATAAACTAAAAGAATAAGGAACCTTTTCTTGACTTGGATATGGTATGGTATTTTCTTTTCAAACATTTTTGCTGTTAAAGTTTATTGTCAATACTTGTCTTTTGTCAATAACTGGACATCCATGTAGAAAAAGCGTGATTAGATTGATTTTTGGAGTCAGACTTATTGCAATTTGTTTTTATATAAAAGTATTTAATGGAATACACCGAGAAAGTAATCTTTTTGAAACATAAATTTGTTTTGCTTTTGCTGCCTTTTCCAGGACTGCACTCAGACGGATTTAATCGCTAAAACAAACATATACTTTACCTGATTAAAACGTTGTAATTTAAAGTTTTTTTTAAATTTTGAAACCTATTTTCTTCTGATTTAAGTTTTCGTTTAAAAGAGTTGAGTGGAATATTCAGGGACTCCCTCCGATACGAGCAGTCACGTATTTTAATTGTTTTTTTCTAACAATATACAAGGTAAGAGGGTCGGTCGGCTTCTCGATGAACACGAGTTACGATCAATGAACTCTAGGCAGTTTTGATTTTAAACGTACCAGGATGAATTAAGTCCCGAATGTTCCGACTGTTCTTCACTTCAAACTATATTCTTGCTGCTGTCAAACGCAATTTGACTCAAATTAGCTTTGTTTCAACTCAATTTGATAGGCGGATCACTGAACGGGCATATGTTCAACAAATACAAGTTAATGACAGAGAAAATAAGAGCAAATGTATTTTGAAATCTAATTTTTTAGAAGAAAAATCAAAGACTTGACAGTTTAACCAAATTAAGCCCCTATTTGTGTATAGATATTTTTTTCTTCAGTAATATACTTAGCATCTAAAAAATATTCCCATATCAAGTGATTGGTTCATCGGGTATAGAAAATCTGGAAGCAAGTCGCATGATCATTTCTTCGTCCAAATACATGGCCTTCTCAGCACCTTTTTCAGCTTCGCAAGGATCTTTGGATGTGTTGTCGGAGTGCGGTTGCAAACTAGTTTCAAATTTTGGTTGTCCGGCTACCCAAGTTATCTTGTAGACCGGTGGGAGATTTAATCCGGAGTGGGTGGGTTTAGTTTGACACCCAGATCCAAGCCTAGACTGGATTATCTTCCGTGATAAAATTTGCAGCTGAGCGTTAAACTCCTGAAGCTGCTTTTCTTCTCTTTTTGATGCATTTTGATGCTTTTCGTCGTTATTTTTATTAATACTTAATGTCTTTATACTTTTGAAGACAAAAATCGATACCAGAGATTTTCTGAAGGTTTTGCTTTGAGCAGTAAAGACAACGAAAGCAATGGTCATGTTGAGCGTGCACAGAATGAACACTAATTTTAGTGCCACTTTTTGGTACAAATTGCGAGTTTCGTGAAGTGGTATGAGCGGAACTAACAGTTCACTATTAAGAATAGCTCGAGTGATTAAACAAATAGCGATTGAGCAAGATACAGTAACTAGTGAATAGCCGCAAACTATAGAGGCATGGTTACTCAGGTCTTCTTTCGTGTCCATGCCTTCTCTTGGTTCAACCTCCAACTCTCTGAAATGGACAATACAATTTGTTCGATAAATTCCAAGATCGATTCCTCCCAATTTTTCATCCATTCAAGAAAAATAAGTCTAAATATGAGTTCACGCCAGGGGCGGATCTAGGATTTTCATAAAATTTTTGAAAATTGTGTCGACAGTTTATTAGGTCGACCAATTGATTTTCCGAATGCTCCCAGCAAATTATAAAAACCATAATTTTCTTTTAAAATCGTTTGAGAAAAAAGCAGTCCAAAAAATGTTGACCAAAAATAATAACGTTTTTTCTGCGCGCTCGCCTTAGAAAATTAGTATATATTGGCTGGCGCCTTTAGAAAATTTTGAAGGTTGTCACCTAAAAATGGATGTAAACAAATAAGGGGCCAATCTACTTCCCAGCCTATTAGATGAACACTTATTTTTTCGAGATAAACCGCGTATTCGTGCCACTTATAAATCAAAACTTTGCTATTATTAAGAAACTCTTTTGTAATATATTTGACACACTCTTCGCAATACTTTGGCTTAAAAAGACCATTCAAATTCAGTTCTCGTCACATAGGCATTCGATGGATAGAACAAGTCATTCCACACACCAGAGAACTTATTTTTTTAGTATACCTTACAAAGTTTCCTATTTCCAAATCTATAAAAGATCATAACGGCAATTTTATGATGCATTGCTTTCTTATCCATCCGCCTGTTTTCGTTCTCAATTTTTTTGGCTGATAATCAATCTTTTTTATCAAAGCTCTCGCTCGCAGTTTTCCGATGTTTAAAAAAGAGTTTAAAGAATTATTAGATCCGTTTCAGAGTCAGTCAGTTGTTTTAAACATTAAAAAATAAACAAAACTGCTCATATCAGGGCGAAGCCCTGAATGTTCCGACTGCCTTTTAAGGTTTATGGAGCAGTAATAATAATAATAAGAAATTCAATGAAATAAAACAAAATGAGAAAAATTTTTTTCTAAAATTTGAAATTTTTAATGAAAATCATCCCCCCACACGCCATTTAAAGTACAAAAGGATAAATTTTACTCCTTGCAACAAACCAATTATCGCAAATAAGCTTCTTTTAAACAATTTGGAACGATTTCTAAGACGGATTAACTCTCCGCTTACGCGTTGATAGCGCGAAATATATCGCACATTAATTGTCCCTAATTAGCCAAAATGGCAATCTTTAAACCCCCGTAATTCTACGAAAAATGATCACAGGTGAAATATCTTTTCAAATTTGAGCTCAAGACAACAATACCTTTCGAATGATATAAGAAAATTCCGTCAAAAATGGTAGTTAAAAAGTCGAAATTTGTCTGAAGAAAAAAAAACCCACCCCGAGCACAAATATTCCGTTACTTTCGTATCGAAAATCGGAACAATAAAAATAGCAGCCACTTATATTGTTCTATAAGAATTAGGGATGAATGGCAAAGAGACGGTTTGATCTAGACAGTGAACTGAACAAGACTGCTCGTATCAGGGCGAAGCACCGAATGTTTCGACTGCCTTTTAAGGTCTATTGAGCAGTAATACCATGGAAAAATGAAATATATTCAAACTATTTTTTTTTAAATTAGGCATTTGAGATTTTTGTGAAAATCATCTCCCCACACGCCTTATAAAGCATAAAGTAATAGATTTTGCTCCTCGTAGCAAATCAATTGTGGCAAATAAGCTTACTTTAACAAATTTGAAACGATTTCTAAGACGTATTGAATCTCCGCTTAGGTGTTAATAGCGCGAAATGTATCGCGCAATAATTGTCCCAATTTGGCCAAAATCGCATCATTATAACCTCATAATTTCACGAAAAATGATCATAGGTAAAATATCTTTTCAAATTTAAGCTCAGGACAACAATACCTTTTGAATGGTTTTGAAAATTTCGTCAAAAATGGCTAGTTAATAAGTCGAGAATCGTTACAAATATTCTGTCACTTTTGCTAAGGAATTTGGAACAACACAGAGCAAAACGAACAAACTGAAGGAGTTTTGGCGGTAATTGAACAAATGAGGCAGTGGGCGAATAATAGCTTCTCCCCTGCTTGCCCTCAAATCGAACAAAAATCAGACTAACTGCTGTACTGAATAGTGACTCGCCTTAGTATTTTCTTCTAATTGAGGGATTTATTTTGCTTTGTTTACTTTATCGTCTCCAAGAATTGCCGATTAGATTCACTGTCGGGATAAGACCCGACTCCTTTTTTATTCACCAATTGAGGAAACTCTATATGTATACAAAATGTGAAATGCAATTCAATCAAGCAATTCAATCATCGCTGTATCGTAACCGTTAAATCACCATTTATATTGAAGTTCATATCAGGAGATAATTTTATTTTTTCAAACTGCCGTTCAAAGAAATCGGTTCAGCTTTTAGGTTTAAACTGTTGAGATAAAAAAAAAACTTTTTGAAAAGTTTTTCAGGACAATTTTTTCAGCTGCTCAAATTTTGCTCAACGTTATCAAAAGAGTTTCAGAATATTTTTTTTGCTTTTAGATCGGTACATTTTCTAAGTAATAAAAGATTTCTAGATGAATTAAATGTTTTTTTTTCATGAAATTAATCAGATAATTTAGGCTTCTTTGAGATAACTGCTGCACGTGATAACTCTACTTTGAAGATCCAGCGTATGCGGTGAACGAACGAATTGGCAAAAGAAGTTGTTATAAACTAAAGTAAAATCTTATAGGTTTACCAATAAAATTAGTGCCAACTTGTATTAACTGGACACAATGAATAAAATTTGAAACTCCAAACGCGTTTTCCTCAAATTGGGTCAGGGTTAGACAAAAAATGAAAGGGAACAAAAATTGCTAAAAACTAATATGGTTTAATCCCCGCCAAAGTTTGAACCAAAGTCTTACTCCAGAGATAGATATTTTTGGCTTTTTAGTCAATCAAGAATTCATTTTATTAATTGATGAGAAAATTATATCAAAAGAAGTCTCCTACGCGGTTCAACAAAATTATAGAAGAGTAAAACTTTCAAAAATATGAGTAAAAGGTAAAAGGTTTAAAATTTGCTTCTAGCCAAAGAATTTGGTTTGCTTATAGTAAAAATGAATTTTTGGCTGTCAACAAAAAATATATTTTCTTATAAACTTTTTTGAATGCGTTACCATAGTAAATTTTTGTTAGGCGGTAAAAAAGAGAGGTTTTTGATGAAACTTTTTCATCAGTTATTTTGGTAACGTAATTCTTGATTGACTAAAAGAGCCAAAATGACTTATTTTTGGGATAAAATGTTGATTCAGATTTTCGGGAGAAAATCTAAACAATTTTTGTTGTCCTAACTTTTGTCTAGTCCTAACCCAGTTTGAGAAAAACGCATTTTAGGTTCAAATTTTGTTCGTGTTGTCCAGAAAATTTAAATCAGCTCTATACTAGAAAAAAAATTGTTAACAAAGTTGTGAGAGTGAACTGCTTCAGACACGTTACTGGGCAAATGGAACCTTCAAACACAAAGAATTTTGTTTTATTCTTTTCTTATGTATTTCATTGAGGTCTTTGGGAAATGGTTTGAAACTTAATTCAGAGGCGTAATCTTTAGAATCGAAATGAGAGGCGATTTTAAACTTGATTTTCTTGTGAATTTTTCTAATGACAATATGATTTCCGCAATCAATTAAACTGAATGCAACACTGAAACGTGACCCTATCAAACATTCGGATCGGACGAGCTCTGCCAAAACAAAAAAATTAAATTTGAAGCACATCCCTTTTATTTGTCCATTTTATCTTCGAAGTTGCATCTATGTTGCTTATATTTTATGCTTTTTGTGATTTTTTATATTATCTGTTTTTAAAGTTTTCAAATCAATTCAAATATTTAACTTTTTTTTTTCATTTGTTCCCCATTAGAGTTGTTTCCTGATGTACATTTTAAGCTTTTTTAACCACCAAAACATCAGCAAATTGCTTTAATTTTATGATTGATTCCGAAAATTTATTTTTCACCTACAGCGGGAACTTATCAATTAATATGAAAAGATCTCTATCAAACTTTTATTTCGTGGTAAAACTTTGTGTTCAGATAAAGTAAAGTGTGACATAAGATCTCTTTTGTTTTGTTATAGACAAAAAATTATTAACCCACAAGATGTAATTCAAATCAAGCTTTAGTGTAACACAATTTTGGCAAAATAAGGGATTATAATCGATTATAATAGATTATAATTGGTTTTAAGGGTTTTTAACATGAACTATAATAAATCATAATCAATTATAAGAGATTATGATTTCTTGGAAAATATCAAGATTATAATCAATTATAAATCCTTTAAACACCTAATTTTGGTAATTATAATCAATTATAATTGTCAAAAAATCATCATAATAATTCGTTATAATCGATTACTTACGCCTAAACTGGGATGCGGGTATGGCCTAAATCTCTAAAGCACCAATAGTTTAGGGCTTACTTGAAATCTTTTCAATTGCAGTTTCTAACTTTTTGCTTTCGAAACCTACCATGCGTCGTTATTGTTTTTTAAGACGGTTAGATGACTAAAAGTGTCAACCGTACATCGCCCCTTAATGGATTAGCATATAATTCCCCCTAAGTACATACTTAATTTTGAAAATCACTTCTGCATGAAAAGTGTGATTTCATACAAATAAGTACAAAACATTGGTTTCAAAAAGGAACTGTATAGACTATGAATGAACCAACTTATTACTTCAAAACTTTTTTGATAATAAAAGTTTCTTAAGTTAAAATTTGAATTTTTTCAAAATAAAAAAAAACACTTTTAAAAGTCTATTCCCCAAGCCATTTCGGGAGATTACGATTGATACGATAGAAAAGTTAGAAGTTACGGTATGTGAAATCAAAGCCCTGAATGTCCCGACTGCTCTTCAACTCATCTGATTTCATTCCTTGTGTAAACTATTTTTTAGCAGAAGTTGGTTACGATTTGCAACAATTTTTTAAAACTGGTGCGAGACTTGAGTAGGATGTACGCAATAAGAGATCGGAGCTTATCTTGAAGTCGGAGCTTATCTTGAAACTGATAAAAATGATAGTAGTTATTTTTAATGCAATCATTCAAAGGTATTGTTGTTCTGAGCTTAAATTTGAACCGATATTTCCCTGTGATCATTTTTCGTAAAGTTATAAGGGTTTAAGGATTACCATTTCGGCCAATTAGGGACAATTAACGCACTATATTTTTCGCGCTTTTAACGCATAAGCGGAGATTTAATCCGTCTTACAAATCGTTCCAAATTGGTTGAAAGAAGCCTAATAGCCATTATTGATTTGTTACAAGGAGGTATATCTATTCTCTTGTAGTTTATATGGCGTGTGGGGGGATGATTTTCAAAGAAAAATTTTCAAATTTTAGAAAAAATCTTTTCATTTTTTATTACATTTAATTTGTCAATGATATTTATGTTATTACTGCTCCATAAACCTTAAAAGGCAGTCGGAACATTCAGTGCTTCGCCCTGATCCGATCAGTCTTGTTTCAAAACTTAGTTGTCAAAACTGAGATAAAAGTATAGATGAATGTTGTAATAAATACAAGTTGATATAGCTGTTCAAAAGGCTTACAAGGGGAATTATTAAGGGGAATGGGGTCATATACTAATACAAGTTGTCTTAAATGATTAGGAGATAAAAGGAGGGGATGGGATATAAATAATATTTTTGGAAAGAAGAGTTTCAACGTCTGCTAAACGCCAACTAAATTTGTGAAGATTGAGTGAGGAATTTTATGGATAGGAATGAGACTAGTAGTTTTGGTTCAAATGAAATCGGACCAAATGTTTTAGCACTTAAGCAGTGTGTTTGTGAAATCTATTGACAAATTCTGAAACCTATGACAAAGTTTGAGCTTCAGCGACATAACAACGCGATGATTCCAGAATCCACCGACAAAAAAAAGCACTGGAGTAATTGTTACTGAGTTTTGCTACAATTGAAAAAGTAGCATTTGTCAGTGAAAACACGCATGGCTAAGTTTTTGTCTCTGAATTCCGCGTTGTCCCTGGGTTCCAGATAATTGTTGGCTAGCGAAAAGCCGCCTAGTGTTTAAGCATTTGTTCTTTAAATCAAAATCAGCGATCGTGAGTGAAATCCAGATCAAGTTTTGCCAAAAGGAGAGACTAAGTAATCCACACCGGTGGAACACAAGAGAAACATGTGGAAACCAAGCCGGTACAAAAACTACCGAGTGTGGCGTCGTAATGTGGAAGATTTTTCAGCTGCAATTTTTTCAAATTTTTCTAGTTTTTTTTTTCGTTTTTTAATGATTCTTTACACAAATATAAGTATGATCAGAATAATTTGTGTTACTGGGACATAGAAACCGGCTTTTTTTAACTTTCTAAGGACCATTTTGTGCTTTTATTTAAATTCAGGTTTGAGAATAGGTTTGAGTTATTCGACAAATCGAGCAGCTTAAAGTTATATTGCAGTCATGTTAGTCGGCCTTCACTTGCCTTGATTTAACCGTTTGACCATACTTTCACCAAACAGGCAATTAGTTCAATTTTGATCTTAAAGCGTGCATATATTGAATTCTAACAACGCTGGTAGAGTTAAAGGCACTTGAAGATAATTCTGTATCGATTGAAAGGAGTCATTAGCATTTAAAGCACAAAATTACAAAAGATGCACTTTACAAGGCTTTTTAAGGCGTAATCTTTTAAGGTTTTTTTCATCAATTTAAAAAACCCGTTCAAAGCTTCAGGAAGCAAAGAAGGTTATCAAAGACGCTTTTTATGAATGGAATCGCAGCCACTGACCATTGTAAAAAATTGTTTTTTTTCTAGCAGAAGAATGAAAAAATGAAAAATGCGATTGTTCAAATTATCACATGTTGAAAATGTTTTAATTAGTAATTAAAACATTTTCAACATATGTAATAATTTGAACAATCGCTAATTAATCAATAGTTGTTTTTGGTCTCTTTTTGTACAAAGTTATTAAGAAATAGTGAAGAATTTGCAATGCATTTAAAAATTCTGTCAAAAATGGCTAGTAAAAAGTCGAAATTTGTCTGAAGAAAAAAACAAGACTGCTCGTATCAGGGCGAAGTCCTGAATGGTCCGACTGCCTTTTAAGGTTTATTGAGCAGCAGTAATATCTAAAAAAAATTAAATGAGTTAAAATAAAATGAATTTTTTTTTCTTAAATTTGAAATTTTTTATGAAAATCATCCCCCCACACGCCATATAAAGTACAAAAAGATAGATTTCGTTCCTTGTAACAAATCAATTATGGCAAATAAGCTTCGTTAAACCAATTTGGAACGATTTATGAGACGGATTAAATCTCCGCTTACGCGTTAATAGCGCGAATTATATTGCTCGTTAATTGTCCCAAATTGGTCAAAATGGCTAAAATGGCAATCTTTAAACCCTCATAACTTTACGAAAAATGATCACAGGTGAAAAATTTTTTCAAATTTAAGCTCAGGACAATAATACCTTTCGAATGATATAAAAAAAATTTCGTCAAAAATGGCTAGTTGAAAAGTTGAAATTTGTCTGAAGAAAAAAAAACCCACCCCGAGCACAAATATGCCGTTACTTTCGTATCGAAAGTCGGAACAAAAACCCACCCCGAGTACAAGTATTCCGCTACCTTCGTATTGAAAGTCGGAAAAAAACCATCAGAAAAAAATTAGTCACGGAGCCATTGTGGGAGAGGAAAAGGGTGTAACAGATCACGGATTTGGCTCTGAGTTGGTTTTTGAGACAACCAATAAATTTTCTTGAGTATTAAAATTGCTTCAATCTTTTGTTTCATCAGCCTCAAAAATTTGATCTGAAAAATTGTCAAAAAAAAAGATGAAAACGAACTAATCCCAGGTCCGGAGATTTTGTGAGGAGCACATTTTGGAAACTCCGGATGAGTCAGTTGTAAATAAACATATTATTGTTTTGATCAGTGTGGTCGCGGTTGGATCGGTGCATGAACTCACTTGGCAAAAGTGTAGTTGCAACTATAATTGAATGAACCTGAAGTTTCTGAGATTT